>NW_020442412.1:800961-825002 GCF_000699045.2 Agrilus planipennis
GAGAAACGACCGCATTTGCAGAAAAAGAAAGTCCTGCTTCACCAAGACAATGCACCGTCTCACAAGTCAGTGAAAACGATGGCAAAAATTCATGAATTGGGCTTCGAATTGCTTCCGCATCCACCGTATTCTCCAGATCTGGCCCCCAGCGACTACTTCCTGTTCTCAGATCTCAAAAGAATGCTAGTTGGGAAAAAATTTTCGTCGAATGAAGAGGTGATCGCCGAAACTGAGGCCTATTTGGAAGCAAAGGACAAATCGTACTACAAAAATGGTATCGAAAAGTTGGAGGATCGCTATAATCAGTGTATCACCCTTTACTATTTTAGGCCGGGGACTTTTCAATTGACCTGTTAAGAGCTACTTTCGAAATGAAGTTATGAAAATTTAGGTGCTCCTTGTTATTTCTAAAATTTTTGCCTGCCTCTTTTTTAAGCATATATTTTTTCGTTTTATTCAACCCGGGCCACATATAAATTTTACAAAGAATAATTTACTACAGCAGAGGTCGTAGGAGCCGCTACATGAGGTAGGTTTGGATCACTCTATACCCATCAATGAGTATGAGAGAGTAAGCAGTAATGACCCATATTGGTTTCTCTTTTTTCTTCTCCCTTCCACTCCCATATCAAGTCCCTTCACCCCGTAGACGAGCGAAGCCTCTCCAGCAACTTAAATAATACCTACGAAAATTTTCTAATGATCGTCCCGCAGCTCAGGGGTAGCATGCCGGACTACGTTCGCAATACTATTGGGTTCGGTTATGGAAGAGGGGCTTACCTATATAATGGAAGGGATAAGAAAAGGAAAGAAACATCTCACTCGCACTCGCAGCAGCAATAAGGAGCTCCTTGGATATACCTGAGGAACACTCGAGTATCAAAAGGGCCTATTTTGCCCTGCTCTGTACTACAGTATTACTCAAAACTAGGACGTGTCTTGATATACACCAATCTTTTCTATTTACTAATATCACATCAAAGTTTTGTACAGCACATTTTCTATTTCCCTTCTGAAATGAATTACAAACCGATTAACAATTTTAGGGTGAAATTATGTATGATTTAAATTCTGGTAGGCTTCTTTAGTATTGGTTTGATGTTATTGGGTTTATTTCATGAACAAAAAATCGCCGAGCAACTGATCTGACGGTCGATCAGGGTCGACGATCGATTGGGGTCGACGGTTGAAAGGTGATAGGCTTCTTTCTAGGTCACAAGTAAATGTCAATTTATAAACACATAAGGGATACATAGGTGATGATTGAATAATATCGATGTGTTTTGTCTAGTAAGGTTGTGATCTGAGCTCGTTTAGGTGAGTTTGTTCGTCGTCAGTTCAATTAACGTAAATTCCTGAAAAAGGGCATTTGATTGTTAATATAACGTACAACATAGCATGAAGCTTTGACCACCGATCGCTTTGCTTTGCACTTTACATAAACAAATCGTGATAAATAGAGCGAAATACTTATTAGAGATGTCAACGAATTTCAAGAAATTTAACACCAAATTCCTGTAAAAATACGCAATTTACGCAAAAAACTATCTACTAATGAATAATTACAATCCGGGTCATTATTTGGCGTACACATTTAAATTGACTTATGAAAAATAACTTTTCGTTGTTGAATTTGGTTCTAGGAAAATTTCATGATAAATTTTGGACCGAGACTGCTCTATGGATGATTGCGTGTACGTAATCACGATAACAGTCTTCTTTTTTCGAAAAAATCGTTTCTTCTTATGGTCATTTTCATGCCCTTAACATTTTTAACAATAGCAAAAATGAGGACGTTAGAAGCCTTCTGCCTAAAACTTGCGTACCCCTAGTGTTCTTAGTGAAAAATTTCAATTGCTGGAAATTATTTTGCTCTGGCAGTTCGACATCATTAGGGTTTAATATATAATTTTATTTTATTTTACGAATGTTTCTTTTTTATTGATTTACCCACTTATCACCTAATGTACAAATTATCATGCTAATGATACCTAGGTTCAATTGAATCAGGAAATATCACTTTTTTGGACAACTTAGAGTTGCAGCAAATGCTTCATATTTACCTGTTAGGAAACCGAAATTATAACCATTAAACCTTCTAACGGCGACAATGGATATAAATAGTAATGACGTTGAAGGTAATGTTGACTCATTAGGAATGGAGAGTTTAAAAACACTAGGGACATTTGAAGTTCATGTTAGATTTTCCAAACAGTAGTTTCTTATTTAAACACGATCTGTGGATTTAGCTGTATAATAAAGATCTATTGTTGTGCATATAAATTACGCAGTATTAATTAAAGAAACTAATTTACATTACAAACTAAGCAAAGTAATGATATATCCATCATGTCATTCCTAATTTAGGGTACGTATTTCGTTTTACATTATACAGTGTGTATATTTATGTTGGCAGAATATGGAAAACTTTTTTAATATTAATCTTGCAAAAGCAAGTTACTCTTTATAAAAAGTCCTGCACGGTCTAAAACACATAATGATATCATCATACTTAATTGTTCGTCGGTCATATACAAGTTTTAGTATAAAATATGAAATTTGTGTAACAGTGAAGTACCTTTATTAAAAAAACCTTTATAAAGAAAAGTTGTTGAGAATTAAAAATTAATTGTAAATATGCAACCATATCTATCAATTACTAAAATTATGATTTGGTATATTTTTGCATACTCTATACTTGCGTATTAACAATTATACAATTATGATCAAAGTTGCTGTCTAAATGGTATGTTTATCAGAATTTCACAGAACGCGAAATATTAATTTTAAAAATCAAAAAAAATTCGACATTTAGTGAAAGACATACAAACATGTAATTACTTCGCGACAACTTTGATCAAATTTGTATCATTATTAATGTGCATACATAAGCATTCACTCATGTGTGACAAAAGTATGAAAAAATATACAATAATTTCAGTCATTAATAGATATGATTGCATATCAGTAATTCGTTTTTAATTATCAAAAACTTTTCTTTATTAAGCTTTCTGCTATTTTCAAAAATAAAGGTACCTACCTTACTGTTAAAATGACAATTTATATTTATGATATCGTTGTGTATAAGATTGATATTAAAAAAGTTTCCCGTATGCTACCACTTTAAAGTAAACACACTATATACTTCGGTACCAAATTCGTTCCTTTTCTCATCATCATAATCATAATGTATTCAATTCGCAAACTAGAGCAACCTACATTTTTACCTCTAAACTAGTTTAGTTGTACCTCTACCCCCTCTTAGTTCACCGCACTTGTGAGTGGCAGGAGAAGATGCTTTACGCACAGTGGCTGCACTGAGACGGTAGTGTAGGACTCCCGCAGTGGTATACTCACTAAGAAACCCCCACCATGACTTGACTGACACTTCTACCGCGGCAGCGCCCTCCTGGGGCATTTCTTGCGGTTGGCAGCCTATTTTGAGAATTCTCCAGTGGGCAATACTGCATTCAAGACATAATTTGGACAGCTCCCATTTATTTGAGAACAATACAAACAGATTAACGAAATTGTGTTTCCTCGGAGAGGAGAGAAAAATTCTCGTTTATGTTGAGCAGGTTTTCTATCCGAAACAATGAATTTGGAGTTTTTAGAAGTTAGAACATAATTTAGACGGGGCCCATTTGATTGGGAGCCAAATAACTGAGTAACAAAACTGGCTTCGTCAGAAAGAAGAAAAACAAAATCCGAAACAATGAATTTCGAGTTTATAAGCTAAGGCGAATTATAAACATAAAGACGATTGAGTTACGAACCCAATGAAACTACATATTGCGTTGAAGCAAAAGCACAAACAGAACACAGGTCTACCAATGAAAAGTTAATAAATTAACGAGGTAGTAAGTCCAGGTACATTATACGGCATTCTAGGCTATCGATTGAGCCACCCTCTCTTCCAGAACCTTCATTCTTATTATTATTTTGGCGATGTATTCATCAATTACTTGTCATTCTCCCTTTTTAATGAGAGACTAGAAGTTTTCCGTTGTCACCTAAGTCTTTTCCGATCTTTCCTTCAACTTCTGCTTGTTATTCGGTCCATCTTTGGCAAACTAAGAGATGATGGGGAGTGTCGGCCACCCTGTGACAATTGACGCAGGCGTCACTATCCCTGAGCCAGGAGAGTTTCAAGTAGCAGCTGTGAAGCCGTACGTCAAAAAGTGATTTATTCCATGTTTCGCTATCTCTCTCCGTTTTCAAAAAATTTAATCAGAGCTTGGGTCCATTTCCCCTTTCGGCTCCTTGACTGTGACGCGCCATTCCCTCCAGGCTCTGAATATAGCCCCTGAACGGTGTACTTCATACTGCTTCCTTTTCGGCCAGGCAAGTAGATCTACAGAGACTAGCTACAACCAGGGAGGCCTCTGTCGAGATGGTTCTGTGCTAATCTCTTCTGACAGCTCAGAAGTAGCCCGACATTTCTCTTCTGTTTCAGCAGGGGTTGCCACAGGGGAGCATCATATAGTGTAGTGCAGTGAAGCAAACATTCTCTTCTTTTCGTTTCTAGGACCACATGCTTTGGGCATCAGTTTTCGTAGCGCCTCCATTTGCTTGCTAGTTCTGGTTGTGGCGGCTACGTAGTTGATAAACTTTTTGTGAGCAGTACATCCAGGTACCTTATTGATGCACAGCGTTCTATTCTGTCCCACTCCAGTTGGATTTCAATGTCCCCCGTTCTACGCTTGCCAACGAGCACCAGAAGATTCGCTTTTAAAATCCCATTTACTACATCGGTTCATTCCCTTAACTTCAGGAGAGCATCCGCTGCTGATCGTTTGGGTTTCCGCTATAGCCTCATCCTCTTCAAATTATCCAGTCTGTTATTAATTACCCTTTCGTAGAACTTACCTAGGGTGTTCGGAAGGCAGATAGGTTGAAAACAGCCCTTACCCTCCTTGAGGATTAAGACCAGAGTGGCCTCCTTCAATTCAAGTGGTATAACTCCGTTTCTTTAACAAAATTGAAACGTCCTCTGAATGATATCTGATAACTCTTAGTTGACAATCTGGAGCAGTTCAACAGTCAGCCCGTCCGACTTTTTTAAATTTCTTAAGTGCAACCCTTATTTCTTCCCGTGTGGTGGGGTCGTCCGACTCTCTCTTCTTTCACTGCACATTGTCACCTATAGGAAACAATCTCAGAGCCTCCAGCATAGTCTGTTGTGAGGTAAAGGTAACACGTGTGTTGATCTTCATACCCTTTTTGCGGTCTGGTAAGCGTCACCAACACATTTACTTTGAATTTTTCCCACTTCATCTTTTTGGCCATTCGGGTCTTTTTATTCAATCTATTCTATTATCTCTGGTCCATTTTTTCTTCTTAGTATCGTGCACCTGTCCCTTTGCAAGGCTATGTCTTCACTCCGCCAGTACTTGTTCTGCCTGGAGATATCGCCCACTTCTTTTGAGGGAAAATCCTGGCGGCCTCCTTCTGTCAGGATTTCATTAACATACTAGGGTGTATAGGTCACTCACCGCTTCGTATCCACCTTCGCTGCTGCAAAAAAAGGCGAAATTCCTTGGTTCCCTTATTTTTGATTCGCAGTTTGGCTGGTTGAGAAGCCTCGTGATTTTTTGTCCCACATCAGAGTCCTTGACCTTAACGAAACACCAGATTGCTTTGTGATCACTCAGCGTTTCTCGTTCCAGTATTTTTCATTCGGTCTGCGGACTGCGAACGTACCATCCACTACAAAGAGGCAGGTGCTTGTACAGAAAGTGGGGCTTGTGCCGCAGTTAAGAAGGTGCCCTCTTACCCTTGCCGAAAGCTGCTCTATTACCTCTCTTCTGGTGTCGGTGTTTGTGGAGGCCTAGAGGACCGAATGTCCGTTAAGGTCACCACCGGCAGGTCACTAGTTCTTATGACCTGTTCTAGTACGACCATGAAATATATAACCTCACTGAAAGGTCTGCAGGCCGAGAAATAAAAAGATATTACCCTCACTCCCAGTGCGAGCAAATCGCACCAGAAAAGCCCTTCTCTCGATCCGTACGTACCATGCATTACAGCTAATAACCAAAACTGTTGTGTCTTTTTGTTCATCATAGATCCACTTATCGCGAGAAATATATCTCTTTTTAAGTTCAGAGAACCCCAAGGCATTGACCGCCATTTCGAATTCCGTTTGCTCTAGTAATTCCATGGCCTCCCAACACCATCTCCCAGCTTCTTCCTTTTTCGTTTGATGTTCTTTATCACCTATAGGAACTCTAGCCCCCACTGCTCATCAATAATGAGTGTAAGTGTCTATTTCTGTTACCCGCTTCGGTTGACACACTTTGTAGTGACCATATCTAGGGTCTTGTCTAAAGCTTGTTCGACCTCTTCCCGGGTAATAGTCGCGTCAAGATTCTTTATTAAGATTGCCTTTTTTGGAAATTTCCTACTAATACCTTCCGGGTTACCCAAGATCCGCTCTACTTTCCTCATAAGGTCAGACTGGGCTCCATTTTTTCTATATTTTATCGTAATCATTAGCTCTTCCCTCACAAGTTCAGAAATTCTAATGGCCACATCCCCGACATTTGTAATATCGATCCCCATTCTTAGCTAGCCTTTGGAGAATACTAGCGTAGCTAGCGTCCTATCTGACAGTCTCTTCACTGATCGTAAACGTTGTTCTGAGAGTTTTCTTTTTCCGGAATTCCCACTTCACCCTTATGTTTTCCCCACGGTTGGCAAGATTTCTGATATGGAGCTCCATTTCCTTGCATCTGCCCACAAACTCCAGCATTACTCTGATCCCCAATCCATTAGGGAAGCCTGTGGTTTCGATGTGAACCTAAGTGCCGTGTCTTCTGGTTAATACGTACCAAGCGTACACCAATTAGTCGTGCAATACCTCTCCCTCGTTGGTAACGTAACCACTATGCCCAACTGGGGAGATCTGTCTCTTTCTTCTCCCGAATCTTGAAGAAGTAAGGTTTTATCTATTGCATAAACGATCTTATCTTGATTAGAATTTTGTCGAAGGGCACACCGTATTTCTGCATTCAGGGGTACCTGTTAGGCAGCTTTCCTGGTCTAGTCTAGGGGTATTCGATATTTTTGAAATATTTATTATATATACGGTCTCTGTACTGTGCAATTGTTCACTTTGATAGTTTTATAGCAATCTTACGCCCACTCTTATCCACGTCCTTGATCTCAAAAAGTCTTTGTGTGTTCTTTCTTGGTTTAGGGAATCTGTCTCAATCTTTTCCGTATGCAATACCGCGATCTCCTCTTCACCCGCTTGTGAACCCTGGGACATCACTCCTCTGTTGGTGTAATTCTCCATCTGTGTTGCAGAACCCCTCATTGTCCTTTTACCCTTTTTCCACCTACTTTCCACTAAAATCCCTCTTCTCATGTTGGTCGAATGCTCTCGGATTTGCGCCACCTTGTTCAGCATTCTAATTATAACATGTAAGTTACTGGTTAGCTCCCCGGCTACTGTATTTTACTTATGCTTGGGTAAGACCTCCAATCAGGCTCTTGACTTTGGAGAGCCTCTCTTTATTTTCTTTTCGTTAGAGATCGGCTAAGGATCCTCTTTACCTCAGCCGACGGTCTCCAGGTCTTCTAGGTCTCCCGCAGGGCGGCTTCTCCGTCTGGAAAAGATCTCGCCAGGGAAGGCTGTTCGTCTCCCCCCCCGTGTGCAACGGCTATTTTATTTAGTCTTGGAGAAAAGGAATCGTTGTTACCCTCCCACCTGTTTCATCTCGCAGCTCCTTGGTGGAGTTCTTTCTGCTTCTAATAAGACTAATTAATCCTTCACATCTAAAAAGAAGTTTTACCAACTTATATTCCCTATTTCTTATTGATATCCATAAAGCCCTCCGTTCTCCTATTCTTTCTAATATTGTATTGTATTTACTACTTCTATCAATTTACATGACCGTCTCTAACTTTTCTACTCACAGTTTTTGAACACCACATCTTAGACGCTTCCAACCTTTTCTTTTTCGCATCTCACATCCATACAGAACCGTTCTCGAACCGTACATCTTTAATAAAATCATTTGCTAATTTCCAAATTAACCGATTTGAAGCATAAATATGATTTCTTTTTGGTAAAAGCTACCCGGTTCTACGATATTCTCTAGTACTTTTCCATCCTCAGTTATTTGACTCCCTAAGTATCGAAAATTGATGAAATAGTTAATCGCAAAGCAATCTGTGATGTTGTCATGTATATATTTAGTTGTTATAGAAATATAAATAAATAAGTTGTTTTTTGGTCAATCTTAACGACTGTGTATTATATTTTCCTAAATCTAAAAATAGCTAATTAAAACAGTAATCCGTAAATCCAATAAAAATCAACGGCTTCTAGTTGACATATTCTACTTTTATATTAGTTCTAAGGCTACGTTTACATCCCATATAAACTGACGCTTTTGTTTTACTATTATTAATTATTATACTTTACCCTGCTATGAATGCCGCTTCCATTTTATTTAAAGCTGAGTCTAACTTTCCCATGCTGGATGCTAACAACCCTACATTATCCGCAAATCTAAGCATGCTAGTCCTTTGTTAGGGGCAGTGTGTTCGGCTCCAGTTTACACACATATATGGGTGTCTTGTTTTTCTTCACAAATTTATAGCTACTAGACTAACAATTGTTGATTGTTTTAATAACTATAACAAACGATACTGATGACGTTCCTCTATTCATTGAATTAATTTTTAGTTTATTTTTAAAAATTATATATGCTACAGAATATCGTTCTTGATTTAATAAATACAATATTTCATTCGTAAAATGTTTTCAAAACTGTACCTAAATACAGTAATTTAGTTACCTTAGTTTAATTGTTCAAATTGAACTAAGTTTACAATATCTCACTTCTGGACTTTAGCCCTTTAATAAGAGTATCTTCAAATGTACCTGTTCCGTTTCGGGGAGCAGCTGAAAGCCAATTTTCATACCCTAATGGAACATGTGAGTAATGCAAAGATTGGGATGGTGTTTAATTGAATGGGCGTGCCATTACAAGTAAAGTGTTATCTTTAGAACGGAGAATTGGAGCAGATTTTAAATTGGAACTATCAGTCCATTGTCTGGTATTATTTACTTCCCGTCAAGTCAATAATCCATTGCGGCCGTGCATATCACATGTATTTTCCAACTAATTATGCTGATAGCGTGAACGTTATCACTTCCGTGCGAGAACGGTGAAGTAATTAATAAAAGACTCCAGCTATTCACCCTGGTAGAAAACAATTTGCGGTAGAATTCCCTGATATCCATCAACTGAAGTGCGCAGACAAGTGCACAAAAAATTAATGGTCAAACGTGACGTTCTATTATCATGTACAGCCTACGTTTAAAGCTTTCATGACAATTGTTTCGAGCTTTGATTAAAAGTTCTTTGTTAATAGAATTTGTTTTCTAAAACGGCGCGGCAATCTGAATTATGCAAAGTTCGCAATAATTTTTATTAAACCCCCCTCTTCAATTACATAACTGTGGAGGAATTGAAATAAAAAAAAAATGAAAATAATTTTGATCTACCTACAAATGAAGTAAGTGGCAGCAGTGTATAAATAAAATGCCATCTCTCATTAACGGTTACATAAGTTTGTAGGTTATTTCACAGGATAATTACTTGCTTTAGTTTTACGTAATAAATATATGTCAAATAAGAATGAAAATAAGAATTTCAATTAAACAAGTAATCAAAATATTTTTTTCAATCTTATTAAATGGATTACTCGTGACATATATAAGTTAGAAGAGTGATCGATGTCTCAAATCAAAGCTCTCATTATTATTAAGACAAGTACGGGGCGCCTTTTTTTAATGTACCTTTGGTTTTTGTTTTATTTAATAAAAACTCTAAAACTTATTAAATAAATTCTAGTCACATGCTAATGAGTTAGAACCTGCACTTCGGGGAAATGATAGTATAGGGTGTTCTTAAGAAATGTACGAAGCCCGATCTTTGTTAAATGTTAAACAAACAGAAATATTTTGATTTCTTTAATGAACTACATGGTCCAAAAGAATAAAGATAGGCAACCAACGTTTCCGGGATTAGGGCAATGTATTAGATGTCTTTCAGCAACCACTGTCTTTTCCTTTGCTATTAGGATCCGTCAAATGGGCATACACCATCTGGTGGCAAAATTTATAACTCGAATGAGGGAAAAATTTACATAGGAACTGTGCACGTAAACTGTAAAATTGATTATTAAAATAATAAAACACGTTAAAAAAGTAAAAATTTTTTTGATGATGGAGTCGACGAAGTTTACTTCTAAAGTTAAATCAAATAAAAAGTTGATATGTTCAGTGAAAAGCTGCAATAGCACTTCAGACATAGATCTTCACTCTTCACCTACATTAACTACTTTCCAATAAAAACTAACCGTTTTATATATGTAAAAAATATTTTCGGAAAATTAGAGAAAAAAGTAAACTAATAGAAGCTTGGATGAAAGCAGTAGGTATCAAAGAAGTGAATTCCGGAATAAAAATTTGTTCACGTCATTTTAATGCACATGATTATATTTCAGCAAGTATTTACCATCAGCCATAACCTTAATATTTAAAACTAGAATCATACTAAAATTATAAAGTGAGAAATTATTTATTCCTGTGTAATTGATTTAACACAATTCTAATGATACGATATAAGTATTTTGAGGTTAAGAACCTACCTGCTGCAATACAACAAAGTTGCAATAATGTGTTTGCAACGTTCTCTTAAATCGGCTTTGCACGTGCAAGTCATTGATATGATATTGCTTAAATCACCCAGAATCACCTCACCAATTATATAACGTGAATCACTTTTTAAATCCGAAGTTTGTAAAAAGTAGGCAGTAAACTTGACGGAATTTGAAGGCTAGCTTCCGGATTTGTTATTTCCGAATTTTATAATGTGATTGGCATTAAAAACACGCTCACCTTCAACGAAATTTCCTTTCCGAGGCTTTGTGTCAGCCCAATCACATATTGTGTCAATACTTATCATTTTATCGTTATTTAAAAACTTGGAAATTCCACGACACACTATAGGAACTACGATAAATTTTCCCTAATCGGCGCCCTGTTTTTAGGCTCCTCCCATTTGACGGATCCCAATACCTGTGCGTAGATATAACAGTTCATATTATGTGTGCCTGTTCAACCTATCATAGGCACAATGTTACGGGGCGTGGCTCGCTTGGCGAAGGAAAAGTAAAAAATTTATGTACCTATCTTCCGCCGGTGTACTGCTGTACCATATAGATTGTTCGGTAAGAACAATTAAAGAACTCGAAGGACCAGTGTATGTCCGATTAATAAGGTGCGTATCATTTAATACGTTTATTAACCCTATACATACACACTTAAATTTAAGATTACAAAAATGAACTGAATTTGAAGCGATTGGTTTGATGGATATACTATTACTGTTGTTGTCTGAACTGTTCTGTCTTTTTTTATCTGAACGTATTTCTCCCACTTGTGTTATTTCTGTTTATGGAATTTTCCCTGGTCACTACCCCCAACGACACTAGTCACGTACACCAAAAGGTTCGTAGTTGGGTAGTACACAATAGTGTTATAATTTAGGGAAATTTCAAGTATACAACGCAGAGGCACTGCAAATGTACCGAAGGCGGCAATTAGAATGATTCGGAGAAGTCCGCAGGTATAAAGTCTTAACACACAATAATATATTCCTCTAATGATTTAATTTTATTAGGTAAAGTTTAGAAAAATAAATAGATCAAAATATATGTACACATTAAAAATACGTAGGTAATAATATGCAAAAGAAATTGTTGCTTACTGGAACTATGGTTTATAGCTGATGGTGACAGTTCCTTATGTACCTAATATAATATCATACGGACTTTCTTGTTAAAAAACTTGAATTTCGCAATCGCGTAATTATTCTTCAAAACTAAGGGAAATTTCAAAAATTTCTCGAGGTTCTGAGAAAATTAAGCAATTTTTAAAAAGTAATATTTTAATAATTCGGACAGCTGTTTCAGTTCTCTACGTTATTATAATAAAAAACTCCAATAGACATAAAAATAAATTCGTTTAAAAAGGATATTAGTAATTGCGTTGCTCATATTTTCAGTGACCATAAAAATTATAAGATTGAAAGCGGAACCCTAAACTTTGAGAAGTTATAAAGTATTGTACAGTGGATGGCAATGATAAAAAAATTGCTAAAATGCAATCACGAGTAGGTATTTGTATCAAATACAGGGATTTTTGATGCTTTACTTCCAGAAATTTTCTATTTGTATTTTCAAAGAAAACTGAAATTTGCTTATTAGACAGATAGCATTTGTGAATAGTAATGAGCTCTTAGATCTGAGATATCAACCATTCTTTCAACTCTAGTAATCTACCTGCTGGAAGAATTGCTCATTTACTCTTTTATATGCATATTTCGCATTAGTGAATTACGTATTACTAGTAAAGAGCAATAACTTTTCACAAAGAAAATTTGTTCAGTATTATGTTGGAGAAAATTGTATAATATACGAGAATGATACTTTTGGGTTAAAAAGGGTCAACATAAATATTTTTTAATCAATGTTTTTCAAGAAACCGAAATTGAGAATGTTTTTGAGACATAAAACTATCAACTTCATTAACTATAATCTTAATAGATAGTTTGCGAGCCTACGTGAGGTAGAACGATAATGTGAATTATCTACGTAAGTTTTCTACGTAACTTACGAAAGATTAGCGTTTTCACGTTCACACGACTCCATAAAACATGAATGTCTTAAGTAAGGTAAATTATAAACACCATGTGAAAAATTCTTAACAATGTTCGTCTCAGCTAAAGTATAACTAAATTTCATACACTAACGTGTCACAATTCAGATTTACTAATTCAGAGTTCAAAGTGCAATAAAAAGCCTCTTTTGGAACTATTAGGTTAGAAATTGTAAACATCAAACATTACATGAATTAAAATAATTCGAAGTGGTCTGTATTCTGTCGAAACTGCCAGACGCGGATCGCGATTTCGATCATTTTGGATCTTATCAGCGCGTCGCAGGCAGCTCCGACAGAACACAGACCAACTTTTACCTGCGGTCTTAACAGTGCGTTTTAGAAAATACTACAAATGGCGCAGTAAACGCCATCTGTAGCACGAGACAATACAGACCACTTCCAATTATTTTATTCGATTAAGCTAACGTGCCTATCACGTTGAGGTTGGCTACGCCGGGATTCGTTTTCAGCAAGTATATATCCACACAAGTGGACCTTGTTGAAGCATACGTAATCCTAAAATGTAGCATCGTGGTACAGATGGAGTTTACTGCACCATTTGTAGTATTTTCTATTACATGAATTGTTACAAAATAAAGTTGACTCTACTTTGAAGTAGCTGTATTTCTGGATTCTAAATGTGTCTTATTGATGAAGGCCTCATGACGCATCATGGTGGCGCCAAAAGTGTTGACAATTAACAATAAGAAACGGTTAGAATCCGAAAATCCAGTTTCTTCATATGATATTCTAAATCAACTTAACTCTATTTTGTATCGATGGATGTCTACAGCCGATAAAGAGTATTACAATACTTTATCTCTATATCAAAGCGAACAACAATGCAAATACCAGCCAAAAACGAGAAACAACTTAATTCCTGCAACTTTAGTTCGCATTTAATATAAATTACGAATTAATACCGTCTTGGTGTTGGCTAATATAAATAATGTAGCATTTCTAATGAGTCTTTATGTCATTGTTGCAAAACAAACTTACATGAACGAAATGAAGTGCTAATTAAAATAATCGCAAACTTGTATGTAATTTTTGTTAGTTTTATATCTTATCAATTTTGAGTTTAAATTCATTTTATTCAATAAGTTTTAATTTTTCATATTTTCTGAGAAAAAACTAGAACTAAATCAGCAATGGTTCAGTTTTCACCCTTATCAAAATACTTAAGTACGTTTATCTAAAAATAATGACAATGCATAAAAACCGTGTATCAATTATCATACTGGACTTAAAATTAGGTAGTCAGGTGCAATTAGGTTTTCTGTTTGTTCCTGAGAATAAACATTTTATTTCTACTCATTATTGCAAGGTAACGGCTGGGTCAAGCGGTATGACTCCGGGTTCATTCTCATAATAGATTGAAAATATATTCTTTTGGAACAGATCTTTTTATCGTGTAGCTACAAAAATCCTTCAGGAAGATCACAATTTTATTATTTTATGAGAATTTATTTTTCCTGTTTCATTCCCCTTCGAAATTGACACTGTAATAATTTTAGTAATTCTGAAAAACTGTCTACTATTTTTAAACACGAAATATCTCTTTCCCTTATGTTCACAGTTACCATCAAAAACTACATCATGTATGAATATCGATTTCGAACTTAGTTGCGTCTAAAAGCATACCGCATAAAGTTTTTATCGAACACATTGATATCCGAGAGAAGCTTTTTCATTTTTCCAATTCAAATTCACTATCTAAGACTGCAGAAATGATATACGAACATATCACTGTCGTAGAGTAAAGAGGGGCGTTATCAAATATAAAGACAAATGAGGGAATTACAAAATGTGTAAACAAAGTTCACTTCAAGTCGGTAGCTTATAAGAATTGCATCTAAATATTACTGATATTGAATTATTGAGTTTGTAACAAAAAACTTCAGAAATTAAAAAATATTAATTATTTACTATATACAGGGTGTTTTTTTGTAAGTGACAAGCTATCGAGAGTGTTAATTAAATGCAATAGGGAATCGCATGGTGAGTAAATTGGCAATACTAGTATTAGTACAATGATTTGCGATAGCAACTAATAACAACTAAACAGCCAAAATGATGAGAATAAAACCGTTCCCGTTGTTGAACGAGTAATAAGTTGTTTCCCCAGGAATTTGAGGTTATCTGTAGTGGGTAAAATTAATTCTCTAATGAAGATCAAAAATGCACTTTATTGTGAAATCGTCGTAATTACTCACTCATATATATACATATATATATATCTTCACTGATCGTAAACGTTGTTCTGAGAGTTTTCTTTTTCCGGAATTCCCACTTCACCCTTATGTTTTCCCCACGGTTGGCAAGATTTCTGATATGGAGCTCCATTTCCTTGCATCTGCCCACAANTCATATATTCCATATTACGAATTTCCTTGTTTGTTTTTGTGACAGCTGTAACTAAAAGGAATAATTAAATTAGCTATATGAAATATATAAATAATAATCGAAAAATGTTTTGTGAACAATACCATAACAGTTATTGTAGTAATGCTTATTTATAATACAATTTTTAAAAATAGTGTCGTTAAGTAAAAGAAATACTTTTTTTTGACGTTTTCAGATACAACGGATTTTGAAATTACTTTTAAGTATAAATTGTTTAAATAAGTATTTTAATATTATTCTGATCTCACATTCCCATTCAAATTGTTTTCATAGTGATTTATGAAAATGTACTGATGACAATGAGCCCCTGAGGTTTTTTATTTTTTGATAGAGGTTCCTTTTTCTTTTCCCAAATAAAAGATAAAAGGCCTCAAAATTGTGTGATAAATGAAACAGAATAACTTGAAAAACGAATTTAGACCATCGTAACAAAAGTCCACTTCGGTATGTAAAATTCAACAAAGCGAAAGTTGGAAAGAAGTTTCCGGTCTTCGCCGGTGCTGTTCTCAGAAAGTTTCATCCATCCATAACTGATTCGGGGCAAGACTGTTTCATTTTCTCTCTCCACTTTTGCATACATAAACATACATTTGCGTGGGTGCTTACCTGTCTACCTCTACCTTTCATCAGTAATAACGGGCGAGAATCTTCAGCATATTCATCATACCGTTGGTGTTTTTCGGAACAAACATCAACATTTCTTTATACTAAAACTAATATTACACTTAAAATACTAAAACAAAAAAAAATATCATATCGGATTAAGAATATATAGGTGCAGCCGCATAAAACTTCAGTTTTATCTTTATTAAAAAGTTGTAATATCATGTTTAGGAAATTCGGATGGTTTTCAAGAAAATTGAGAAACAAGAAGCACTAAAATGTATAACGCTAAGTTTAATATTTATGTAAGGGATCCTGCTTCGTGAATTAAGGCGTTTCATTTTACCTGATAAATACGCAAACGGTAGAATCAAAGTTGCGATACCCATTAAAGTTAAAACGTGGCTTCGGAGAAGTTGATGCAAACCCACTCTAAACACAGACTTATTCATTTATAGGATCAAGAAAGTAATTATTCTGTGTATAAAACAAGGCGTAAGCGGAAATTTTAAAAAGTGTTTAAAGCTATAGGCTAAGTCAGTAATCTTGAGATTGTCAAAAATACGTACGAAAAATTAAGATCAAATCAACTTCAAAATTATTTCGATTGCCAAATTTTCAATTCTCTCCATTACTGGGATTAATGGTATACATTCCCATTAAAATATATAGCTTCACATGTAACTGACCGCGAAGATCTAAATCAAGATAAACACTTGATGATCACTTGGAAAGTATACAACATTTGTCTAAACCATTTTCTTAAATAGTGACATCCAAGCAAGATATATCAATGTTTGAACATAAATAACTCGTTTTGTATACAGGGTGTAGCAGAAATAAGTGTGGAACTTTGAAAGGTGCAATAAGGCAACGCACGTTGTTAAGAGACAATAAAATTGTAGGAAAAGCACAAGAAATTACCCTCTGAAGCCAGTCCTGGGCGTGATTTGACAACGTGGGTATGGTAGAAATTGCAATAAGGACTGAGCAGGTACATATGGATTAAATATATACCAAGCAACGTCAGTTGTTCAAGTAAACGTAAATAAAAATTTACCGATTAGGTACTTATCGACAAGTTATTGGTTCTCAAAACACTAGAAAATCATTAAAAGGTCTGTGCAGTATGGCAGAGTAAGTCTGTTTCTCGGTCTTCGCCCTCCTTCATACTCTCCTGAATGGTTCTTTACATCGGTAGCCACTGACCGTTAGAGAAGACATGACGTCGCTCACATTTATATCAGCAGCTGTCCTACAGTGATACATCGATAACGATTGATACTGCCAGTTACTAGTTGGTTTAATAAGGCGTTGCGTTGTCGTATTTATTATTTACCAGGGGCGTACTGATCTTTATTAGTACATTCAACTAAGTTTTTATCGAAAGCAACATTTACTTAATTTTCTTTTTTTATAGTGTCCTACCGCTTGCAACCTGCGGACTTATTTAAGTTACACCCTGTATGTTTCTAAAATAAACAGTAACGTAACGAGGTGCTGGGCACTATAAAATAAGAAAGTAAGGTAAATGTTTGTTGGACTGAAAGTCTACTGTTTTCGAGAAAAACGTATTTAAAAGTAGAGGTAAGGGTCAATCTGGCCCTATTAAGATCACGCAGGAAGGGAGGTAGTGTCGGATTTTTATCGACTAAAACCCCTCCTCGAGTGGGGAGATAAACCCTGAGGGTTATCTACTCATCCCCGGGAAAGGAATGGAGGGTTGGGATTTGGGAGAGGAGTGAGAAGGGAAATTTGTTAAGCGTGAAGGAGATTCGGGGGGGGGGGAACTCTCGGAGTAGGTGGTCCACCTCGGGGGTGGACACTCGCGCTAAAAAGCGAAGCTAGGAGTGAGCAAGAGGGAGTGGCTCATTGTAGAAGGTAACAGGGCCTTCGGAAACGGTCGTTTGGCTTTGGGGCGAAGTTGGAGAGTGTCGAAATTGTGAGTTTGCGTGGCCTGCCACTGGGGCCCGGAGATTTGCTGCGAATGAGATTGCAGCCTCAGGAAGAGAAGGTAAACCGGTTTCTTTCAAAATTTGGGTGTTTCTGACGAACCAGGGATAATTTAGTGCGGAACGAAGAATCCGCATGGAGGTGCCTTGAAGAGGTTTCAGGCGGTGAGGAAGGGCGCAGCCCCAGACGGGAATGACGTAGGAGCAAATGCTCCTGATTATTGCGTTAAACGCACGGATTTTCGTATGTTGGGCGATGGAGTGGTGTCGGAATAAAGGCTTAAGTGCGATGAATGCGCCCATTGCCTTGTTACGGGTAGTAGCGATGTGGGGCCGCCAGTTTAGGGTTTAGGTAAAAGGGGGAGTTCAGAGAGGTCTCTGTCTGAAGGGGTGGGGGTAGAGAGAGATTATCCTAAGAGGACCGGAAGTTAGCAAAACTTCGATGCCGACTGTTTCTAACGAGTTTGTGGCCAAAGAGATAGGCTTGTGCTTTAAAAAACTCCTATCAAGAATGCCTACACCGCCGGCACTGCGGTTTTCACGGTCCCTTCTGTAGGATGAGAAGTTTGTGACGAAAAGTTTGATTTTTTCGGACAGGTGAGTTTCGGTGATGCAGACAACACCGATTGACTATGCGAAGATTATCTGGGTGGGCTGTATTACTCATTGGTGGGCGTTTGAAGGACGGTGACCAGACTTGTTACCATCGTTTGAACGATGGCCTGGATCCTCTGTTCAAGAGGAGAAGCTGCAGGGGTGTTTGGGGCGCATTGCGATGAAGACGTAGAAGCGGTTTATGTAGATGTAGCAGACGTGTTAAGTTTAGTAAAAGGGTAGGAAAACCTAATAGTTGTAGGAGACTTCAACGCAGTAATAGGTGAAGGTAAAGACGGTACGACAGCACGTTCTTTTGGATTAGGCAATACAATGGTAGGGGAAATAAACTGATAGAACTTTGCGATAAA
Organism: Agrilus planipennis; assembly: GCF_000699045.2. Lineage (NCBI taxonomy): Eukaryota > Metazoa > Arthropoda > Insecta > Coleoptera > Buprestidae > Agrilus > Agrilus planipennis. The sequence continues at coordinate 819,633 of NW_020442412.1, forward strand.
CATAACTTAACCGTCGTGAATACATTATTCACTAACATTCCAACTTACCAATTCAAAAATATTGTCATAGAGAAATGGGGTAAGATTGACTCTAATACTTCTCTCAACTTTAACCAATTCTTAGAGTTACTTCCATTTTACATTTATTCGGATTATGACAAAGAGGACAAGTTTTGTAAACAAGCGTTTGGTGTTGCCATGGGAGGATTATCTAGTCTGCTTTGATAAACTTCCCTTCAAATTGTCATTCTTTTATAAATATGTTGATGACTGCTTGACGATGGTACCTATTGGCACTTAAAATGTAGTCAATGGAGTACTATCCTCTTTTCACTCTTCAATCAAATTTACTTACGAGCTAGACGAAGAAAATACATTTTTGTTTTCTGGATGTATTACTTATCAGAAATGAAGAACTATTTAAATTTGATTGGTACTCAAATTTCTTCTAATAGATACCTGAACTACTTGTCTTGTCATCCAGTTCGGTACAAATTGAACACAATATTTATTCTTAAACAAAGAATACACAAACATAGCTCTTCTGAATTTATTAAGAAAAACCTTTGTATTGCACATCGCATCTTGAAAAGGAATGGATACCCTAGTATAAAAAAAACTTTCGGGTGTTTCATTCCCACCAGCCAGTAATGCTGGTAGGCGGGCGGTCCCTCCGGACTACGCCAGAAGGTAGGGCGGAGTATATTAATAAATAAGTTTTTATACCACCAAGATATTAAACTAGAGCTTCAAGGTCAAATTGTGAATATAACTAAAGCACCTGGACCAGTAAATAGAATACCACGAATGTACAGACCGATATCATATATTTCAGGGTTGTCCGAAAAAAAAAGCTATTTATTAACCACAATATCGACGTAGTCTATAGACCTCACAAACACTTATTCACTAAACATAAAAGTATAACTGATTTATTGGATAAAACAATCATGGTGTACAGGATACTAGGCAACAATTGTGATAAATATTACATTGACCAAACAAAAAGATCTTGTAGAATTAGAATTAATGAGCATCAAAATAATATCAAAAAAATATCGTCTCAGCGCCTGTTATAACGATGATAACATTTATAATTCAATACTGTATTCAAATTAAGCTTTATTTAATTGTATGTAACAAAATCCAGTATTCGTTTATGTTTGTTTTTTCTGGTTCAACATTCCTATTTTGTATTTTGGTTATTGCATTTATTTAGTTAAGTTTAAAGTTTCCGTTTATGCTGATTTCTGCAGGTACCTAAATACTTTACATTGCAAGGATCATTAAATTCCCACTTAGGCTGTATTTCCCATATTTTCAAATTATTCACATTTCCATTGTAGTCATCTGGCCTACAGATTCGTGTTTATATTATTTTCGGGTCGTTGTTACCTGTTTACGAAGACGTGTACATTTCTTTGTGTGTTTGTCAACCCCGTCTCTACAATTCAATGTTAATATAAGTACTTGACCACTAGCCAAAAGATAGCAGGTCTATAGTTCTATACCATCACTCAATTGATTCATCCTTTTTCTAATTCCTTTTCTTGTACACCGTAAATTAAGTAAACATATGAGTTAGTTATAAACAGTGTTTTATTTTCTTCACGTAATCACAAAAATTTTGAAATATCAAATTTCAAACTGAAACTTAAAAGAGCTCTCAAAATAAATTAATTTTGTGCCCAAAACAACGCCATTATACGAAACAGCTTTATTAAAGCATTGTGAAAAAACTAGCAACAAACCAAACATTGGCAGTATTAAAATTTAACATACTGGGGAGAATTACTTTAAAAGACTCTTTCTAGAGGCCTCCTTTATATTAATTCATAGAAACAAAGCGATTAATTCAGGAGCTGATATAGAAAACAGTTTAGTTGTGAACAATTGCTATAACATCTACAATAAATCTAAAATGAACTATAATTACTTAATCTTTACTTAAATTGATTAACTACATGAATAATAATAACATAACTAAATTAATAAATTCTAAATTCAAATAGTTCAAACATAAATTATATTAATACTACTACTGCATAAATAAAAAACAGTATCCTAATTTCATCTCTACATACCTTAGCTTTTAATTGTGGTTGTCATTTTGTCCAACTCATAATTTTATTCCGTGATTTTGAATATATGTTTTTATTAGTGTTGTTAAATATTCGGGCTATTGTACAATAAAAGGTTTTCCATGTTTTCGTCTAATGTAATAACGTAATAATCTAGTAAGTACTATCATCCTAATAAATAATTAAATAAAAACTAGATAATATTTTGAACAAAATAATTCGAAGTGGTTTGTATTCTGTCGAAACTGCCAGACGCGAATCGTGATTTCGATCTTTTTGGATCTCATCAGCGCATCGCAGGCAGCTCCGACAGAACACTGACCAACCTTTACCTGCTGTCTTAACCGCGCGTTTTAGAAAATACCACAAATGGCGTATTATTTTATTCGATTGTGGTAACGTGCCTATAACGTTGAGGTGAGCTACGCCGGGATTCGTTTCAGCAAGTAGATATCCAAAATTTTAAATGGACCTTGTTGGAGCATAAGTAATCCACAAATGTAGATTCGTACTACAGATGGCGCTCACCACGCCATTTGTGGTATTTTCTATAACTAATATTTTGTTCATAAAAAATTTATAGCCTTGTTAACGCCTTCGACCAGAAAAAGCGAAACGTCGGTGGAAGATTATAGATTAAATAAATAACATTTCACTTCTTTCATAGCTTTTCATTGAAACTGTTTTATTTAACATAGTTTTTTGAAAAACTTATATTTATGCACATATTTATAGTATTTCTTGTTTCTAAAAATCCCAACTTTAGATAAAATAAACTAATTAAGGATTTTATAATTCGAATTTGAATCATGTATATTCGTCTTATCTCTTATTTACCTCCTACACACGAATTCTTCAATGGGGGCGCAGTTTTGTATTTACGTGAAAATTATATAAATAGACAAATTATTTGTTATAACTTCAACATAAAATTAAAAGTTCCATCTCTCCTTTCTGAAGCATAATAAGAGATATATAATGTACATTGTACAGGTTTCATCTATTTCCTTTATATATTGTCCATTGTTTACAATAATCTACTTGAATGATCCTGCGCATGCAGAACAATTAGTGGGAAGCTTAGGATATTAGAATGAAAGCAATTTTCAAGACGTTCGAAGTCAATTATCAAAACCACTGCTTTAGTATTTCTGACTGGCCTCAATTGCACTATTGTACTTATTTCCCAAGTTGTGTTGCCATTTCGTTTTCCACCGATACTTGATTGCTTGTATTGCAGAATAATTTAAACTTAGTCTTGGAAACGAGACCCGACTACTAATTCATTCTGTGTCCTGCGGGAGTAGCTTTAGTAGCGAAATCAACAGAATCAATTCGCGGAAGAGCGGACCAGCAAAATCAGACACCAATTGGTGACTGTGATGTAGGACGCTGTTTACGAAGTAAGTGACCTGAAACAAAGGCTGAACATATTTCGTTCTAACCAATAAAAACAAACAATTTACTATAGACAATACAATTTACTAAAGGGCGTAGATTTCGCGTGGAATGGACACGTCAACGAAAACGCTGACAAAAATTTTCACGTCTACAATTTTTTATAACAAAATTATATATTAACGGATCAATAGGAAATTATCAGAGTTGTTGTATTTTCTTAAAGTATGATAAAATATTAATAAAGGAGATTAATCTATATAGTTTAATGATTTTATATCTAATTCTGCATAATTTTATTGTGGTTAGGAGAAGTTCCCTGATTCAATTTCAAATTAGATTAGTAAGCAAAAAGTGAAAAATGTAAAAAAAAAATATAAAAGTGTGTTATCTTTGAAGTACGGAATAATAATGCAAATGAAAGAGATGTAGCATTTTGAGACAATCTCCATGCGAATTCGTTGTTCCATATAACCTACTCCTAAGAAAACATCTGATCATTTCAAAAATTACCTACCTACATATGTAAACATGTTTGCGTTTCAAACTATTATACGAATTTTGTTCGACCTACATGAATGCATTTGTATTTCTAGTTTTAAGCTTTTAGAGATACATACCGTTTTCCGAAAACAAATGAAAATAGTACCCTTTAAGTATGTAAGAAATTCAAAGTAACAACCTAAACTAACCACTGACGTTACAAACCTATTCACATATTCATCTGCAGTATTAAACAAAGTTAGAAAAGTACATCAAGGCTCTATTGGGTGCTTGTTTGTAGAGAAATGGTATTAAATTTGTGGTGAATAACACCACATACATACAACTATTTGGCACCGACAATATTTAAAGCAATAATAAATGCAAATATCTCGGGTTCAACAAATATAGATACATATAAAAACCCTTGTACATATTTCCACGAATAATCCTATTGTAATTATATATTATTTTAAATATATATTTCAAATTGTGCATCTAAATTCCTTGGTGTCCAAATTTTTTTTTATTATACCTCTTTGAGTCTCTATGCTCGTGTAAATATTTCGGAGGACCTACGTATTAAAATTCTTTTGTATTCAATTCTATCGCTGTCAATAACTTTTATTACTTGTACTTTTTCTATTAACATTTCAGTTTCGCGTACTAACCGCATGCCGTCAGAAGTTAGCATCCTTGCCCAATTACAATTACCCTATTGGCACCTTACTTTTATCCGCCAACTATGAGCTCCTCTTTCACAATTTTTCTGAAGACTTCTTTTGACAGGAAATCGCCGTGTATGCGTGCCATCGAGGGTGTTAGGTTAATGCATGAACTAGTTAGAGTTATGTTAAAAGCAGAAACAGAAGTAGAAAGTAACACTGGTACACCTAAATTGCATTACTCTTCGCAAATAGAGATGTAGGTTGCTCTATTGTTAGAAAGATGTGAAGATTGACTCAAGATAGAGAGTGGTGGAGGTGTGTTATACGTTAGTTAAACTGTAATTTTTAGACTGTTTTGTAATCAGGTTACATATACAAATTAACCGTACACCTTTCTTAATTTTAAAATATCAATTTTATTTTGGAGAAATTACAAAATTTGTTGTGTGAAGCATTCGCTTCAATGCAACACTGACAGCGGCGTACCCAGTTGCTGCGAATTTTAGCCCAGATATCGGAAATATTTCGAATTATACGAAAGGCATTGGTAATGTAACTCACCACCAACTGACGGTTGAATAAGAACCCTATTAGAATACACTATCACACTACTAATTGTCCTATTGTAATAGTCTTTTATGAAATAACCACTAAATAAATAAACTAATACTAACAAACAAGTAAATTCCACAACAATCCAAAGCGAACTGAACAACCTGTTAGAAATCGCGAAAAATTTG
>NW_020442412.1:825913-842453 GCF_000699045.2 Agrilus planipennis
ACGCGAAATTCCTTTTTATCCATTTTTTTCACAATAACAAAAGTTGCTTCACTAAAAATGCTATAATTCACAAACTAATGATCCGACAGCCGTCAAATTTATAGACGCGTCTTTTGAAGGTTAGGACTAACTGAAAATCATATGGATTTAGTTCTGGTGCCGCTGTCTATGTGTCAGGCCGGGGACTTTTCAATTGACCCTATAAATCACAGATAAATTTAGATCAATGCATGTGGACTCTGCAAATCCAAATGTTAAACTGTGATGCAATGAATCAATATGGAGATCATTGTACGAACACTTCTATACATTAACAGAGACAAAACTCTTGTAAACATTACCATGGTGTCTTATAATCGGGATGCCTTTGCGTGACAATGGATTTTTTTTTTGTTTTCGTGGAAGAGGGGAAATCTTCAGAAGACACCCAGCCGTCCGTACGACTGGGTAGTGTCGGATTCGCGGATCCGGAAAAATGATCATGCTGGGGTTTAGAAAAAATACTTCTTTACCAACACTTGATCTTAGTTTATTTAAAAACTAATTCGAAAACAAATAACAAACAAATTATACTAAATTGAACTACTGAATATGAATAAAATATTGTTCTGATTTGGTTAAGTTACTGAAAGGTTCTGTATTGTTCAAGTTACTGATAAGTTCTGTCTAAATTTATTGTAACAGAGAATACTGATGCTTGATGGGCGTGTTCAAAAAGTTAAGGTTCAATAATTTTGGAATGTAACGTGGAGAGGAACAACCCACCTATTCTAAGAATATGACTACGTGTACTTTCCAGGGTAGTGGACCTGTACACGTTTTCAGACCGATTCCTAAATAAGTGAATGATTGGACTTTCCCATGTTAGTTCGCAGCGCAACCCGATACCAATTACAATTACAAATACATTCCAAAGCATAAAACCTACCTACAATGGTTTTGATAGTGAAATTATCATTACTGAAGAATTTTTGCAGTGATTCCAAAGGAAATTTAGCCTCCGATCCAACTTACCCAACTAAAAACAAATACCGCCTGTACTGGATCGGGAGAAACATAATACAGTGATAATATGTTCTCCATTCTTTCATCATAATAATAGTTCTTGAGGTATAAATGGTAAAATACTACGAAGAACCCGCTACAAAAAATTAATAACAGCAAATCAAGAAATATAAGAAAAAGTTGAAGTTTGTCTGAATTGATGATATTTGCAGCTATGTGCCTATATGTATTTAAAAATATGCCTCAAATTTGATTCATCTATTCTATAAGTGTCAATTACTTCGTAAATAACAACGTTCATTTTTTTTTTCAGGAATCCTTAAAATTAAGAACAGTGAAGAAAAGGATCAAGGAAGGTACGAATGTTCTGCAGAAAATTCAGTTGGCACAGAATTTTCCAAACCGGCTCTTCTTTATGTCAAAGGTACGATTTTTTACTTTTACTATTTCTACTTTCAACTCGTAGTAATTGAAAGTCATACTTTCTTGTAATTATATGAAGGCTATGCAGACTCAACTGAAACAATTGATACCGTCGTGCTTATGCGGTGGTTACACGTTCACTTGAATTAGTTATAATATAACGGAGCTTTAGGTATAGCTTCAAGCCAATTTAATCGCATCTAATACGTTTAAAATTTTGTGGTAAATCTACCTTATTTATAATGGCTTGTCCTAAACAACTGTTAAAGCTCCTCAAGTTATAAAACTCAATGAAACCATGTGCGCTTGTCGTTCATCTACCTTATTCCAAGATCATCGCATGAATAAAAATCCAAAAATGGACTAAATTAGTAACATCTGAGAAACCTAAAGCTAGTGGCAACATACTATAAAACTAATCTGAAAAATGTAAAAAAACAAAACGTCGCCACAAATTTGGAATCCAGGGGCAATGCAAGCTCAGTGTAGCTTGATACTCTATGGAAGCGGCTAGGGGATGGCAGCCTCACAAAAAAAGGACCAGACCAAACCAACTAACGGTGGACTGCTGCGTTTTTCAACCGCCTAATGACTTGTCAAACGAGCTGAAGTTTATTTAGTTTATTTGATTTATCATAGACTAAATGTCATACTTGACCGGATCTAGCCGATAGTCGAATCAAGTGCAAGATCAAAAAGGCACAAATTTAGGACAGAGCCAAGCAGAAATTTGATTATTCTCATAAACAGACATTTCAAGCCAAGAAAAAAGCTATTTACAATCTGTAGAAAAGAGTTTGGCCAGTGTTTGACTGGATCTTGCAGACGTTTTAAGCAACATTGGAGCTATCACGAATGGAGGATAGAGGTAGGCCAGTTTTTAACCGGATTTGGCAAACAAGCATTCAAGCCAATGTTTCTCTTCTTTACTAGGGTAGATGGAATACAACCCAATGAATGCGAAGTTATATTTCTATCCATTTGCCTAAGCAGCAAGAAACATATCGTTATCGTATTCTCGAATGTAACCCCGAAAATTCCTACAGACTAATAATAAATGAATAATTTACACGATAACCGGGCATTAATTACTGAAATAGTTTGAAATTAATTTTAAAAGAAAAGCTAATCTAAATGTAGTGATCCAAAAACCTAACATAATTGATTAATTAATGGTAACAATTTACCTATATATTATGGATTAAGTTGATTAAACTTGTCTTCGTGCGCGTTCAGCTTGATAAAGCTCTTCTGCAATTCGTTTGTCAGATTAGGAATTAACCTGAGACGAACAGGACGAAATGAAGACTGAAAGGAAGTAAAGGATTTAGCTGTGGAATGTTGTTGCTGTCCCAGTATTTGTGTAGACGATTCAAGGAAGCTAGAATCCTATCACTCGTATTTCGTAATGTTTGATAACGTCCTCTATACTATTTGCACAGATATCTAAACAGGAGGGGAGAATCTAATCTAATAGCAATGTGTTGTCACACTTCATATATGCAGATACTGGTCATATTTAGTTTTCCCAATCCAAAGTTTAATGGTTTGACAACAGCTTCTAGCATATGTAACAGCGAAAATGTTTAACGGAAGGTAATAAATTCTTATTTATTCGTATACAGCAAGAAAACTGAATTTCCTTTCAAACTGGGAAATCGATTTCCTTAATTTTAATTCGAGTGCCACTTTCTCAAACAAAGAATTAAAAGACACAAGGGAAAATTGCCTTACGCTAACAGAGCAGACGGGTTTTTCAATCCACCTGTTTCCTCCTTGGACCCCTTCTTCCCTCTATCTTCACCATTAAAATTACCCACTCAGTAATAGAAACAAAACCATCATTAGAATATGTATTAAATAGTTGCCGCGAGGTCGGAACAGTTTACGTATTAGCATGAGTTTCAGTTACGAGTCGATACGAAGCGATCTAGAAAGAGCGAAGAAGCGGTAGTGTGCGCGTTTAGTGGTGTAATAATAATAGTGGTGGTAATTAGAGAGTAAATAGTCAAATAAATTAGTGAATAGTCAAAAAAATTTTGATTACGTGATATTTGGTGTCAGGGGTGGGATAGAAGAAGGCTGAAGAGGATTGGATAAGAAGGAGGAGGATTTTCACGAATTTCGTCGAATTTTCCAGTGTTCGATTGGCCAATTTTCTAGAAGGTTCCTTCACCTGTAAGAAACACTAACAAGTCATATATAATTGAAAAACTCTTAAAGAAAAAAGAACGAATCCAACGTTAAGGAAGACTTCTATAGAAGTTTTTAGAAGTATCAACTGATCGTGACATATTCCAACAAACCTTACATCATTGAAAAGCTTCCGAAGAGAGAAGAACGAATTAGACATCATCGACAAATTTCAACGTACTTGTCTGTAAGTTTGAACGGTTGGTAGATAACCAGAACAAGCTCGCGAAAAATAAAGAACGATTTTGCCGATATCGAAGAAATTCATAGAATCTTCTAGAAGATATAGAGAGATTTCATGTCAATTACGACTAGCGGTACCTAAGCTAAAATGGAGGCAATGATGAATGACACAAAAAATGGAAAAAGGTCAAAAAGAGATGAAAGCTGCTCAAGAAGAAATGAAAACAGCCCAAGAAAGAATATAAGAAGAAGTGAAACAGAAAATGAAAGAGGAGCAAGAAGAAACAAAAAACAATGAACACCACTGCGAGGCCTAACGAATCCGGTGCAAGAACTTCAAAGGTTACACCACCAACTTTCGATGGAGCACCTTATAAGATTAGCATATCCATCGTCCCTACGGACCTCATAGACTAACTAGCTATGCAAACATTCATCGATGGAGTCAGAGACGGTGAACTATAGCAAGTACTTAGAGTAGCACGCTACAAGACTCCAAGTGAAACACCGTCACTCGTCCTGGAGTTTGAAGCGCCGAAACAAGCTACCAGTAGAACAAACAAAATAGCTCAAAACCCCAATGCCAAAACACGACACTGTAGTTGTCCAATGCACTTTTCGGTTCTTCAGGGACTGAAGTGAACTAAACCTGTTTAGTTAAATAACTCGACAAAGATAAATACTGTATATATTTTAACCATTTTAGCATAGAATGTAATAATTTTTAATGATCCTGAAGATACACCTGCTCATGATTTTATTTTTATATGTGAGAATATGCTCAATAATACACCAGTGCTTCTTAACCTTCTCAGTGGTTTTAGAATAGGTAGAAGGATACCTAATGTTGCAAGACCTTTGAAGATTGTTTTTAAAAATGAAGCTGATGCTTTGTGGTTAATAAGAAATTAAAAAAAGATCTTTGAATAGGAGGACATATTTATAAAGAATGACTCAACTTTCAAACAGAGGAATACCAAAAGTATTAAAGAAATAATAACAAAAGTATTAAAGAAATAAAACTTATGATCAGAGTTACCCTCTTGGTATCTTTGCGCCTACCCATGTATATTAACAAAATGTCAACAGTCTGGAATCAAGTTTAAATACCTATTTCTAACTCCTTATCTTCATCAAATGTATCTTACTGCATCATTCGATTGATTGAAACATGGCTTGATGAATATGTTCAAAATTATGAATCTATGTTTACTGGCTACAATACTATTAGAGAAGGCAAAACTTTATTGCAAATATTGTCTATTATCTGATTATGCCAGGCAAGAAAATTAAACTGCTAGTCTAGTTGTACAGGTTATTATTGTGTTGGTTTATATACCACCACTATCCTCTTTCGACTGTAATTCCTACATATCTGAATCTGAAAAATTCCTGCAAGATCTTCAAGAAGTCCTTGAATCTAACCAAGGTAAACAATTTATGATACTTGGTGATTTCAACCTGCCTAGTTAAATCTGGATAAATAAGGATAAGGACATCTTGTTTCATGGATTCAACGATAACGTCCGAGTGAGAAACTTAGTCAAATCATTCCACCAGCTTTTCCGCTTGCAAAGGGTGCTCCAAGTTCTCCCTCCTCCGGATGGTGTTAGGTATTTTAATATGTTAGATCTTGTGTTCACTCATATACCGCACTTTTAGTGTTCGTCGCTGCATGATCCTCTTTTGAAAGTGCATAGTGATACTTTATTGAAGTGGATATACTCATTTATATCTAATAGAACATGTCGTGTCACATTAAATGGTTATACATCTTGATGGATACTTCATGCTCTCTGGAGTCTCCCAAGGATCACATTGTTGTTCATTTTTCATGCAATTTTACATTTTGATATAAACGTGTATGCTGATGATATTAAATTATTCAAGTTTGTTGAGAGCACCGGTAACTGTCACATGCTTCAGTCTGACATTGTTAGAGTAACTGACTGGCTCGCTTCTAATGGCTTACAGGTTAACGTACAAAAATGTTCATCAGTTTCTTTTACAAGTAATAAATCTGCAATGCATTTTAATTAGATGATTATAAATATTTTTTTAAAAAAGTTCCAATGTAAGAGATCTTGCTGTTCTGTTTAATAGTAAGCTTAAATTTAATCACTTTTAACTTTGTACAACGTATATGTAAAGTCAAAATTAATGTATGCTTCCATAATATGGTCTCCATCGACAGAAAACTTATCATATACACTCGATCTTTGTTAGATGCATATCCAAAAAACGTGGCAGACCAATGGCTTTCACCGACCATAATTATAATACACTCCTCATTTACAGTTATTGAAACTACCTTCCCTTAAATCATGCAGAGTGTACCAAGACCTTCTTTTTCTATATGAATTACTAAGTCCATTGACTGTGTATCTTTAGTAAACGAATTCAATGTTCCTAGAAATCTACGCAATGACAATAAAAGTGGTGTAATCTGATTTATTTTTTGAATCTATTGTTAATAGACTTCCATCCGAGTTTAATAAAATCTTCCATTAAAAAGTACAACTGTAGGGATAGATATACAGGGGCAAAATATTAGTACGCTTAGATTTGCAGATCATGTAGCAGTGTTGGCATCTAGCAAGTAGGAGTTAGAGATAGCTTTAAATAAAATGGAAACGGTATTGACAAAACAGTACTGTATGAAAATAAATAACAGTAAACAAAAATACTGGCACGCAATGTAAGAATAAGTACAAGAAGGGCGAATATAATGATAGGAGATGAATAATTAGAAGAAGTGCCTAATTTTAGGTATGTAGGAAGTCAGATAAGTCAGGGCGGAAGGAGTAGTAGTGATATAAAACAGAGGATAGGGCAGGGTCGAGTCGTCTTCAAAAAAAGGAAGTCACTTCTATGCTCGTGAAAGGTTAATTTAGAAATTCGAAAAAGGTTGTTAAAGGTGTATGTTTGGAGAGCAGCGCTGGTGCGAAACACGGACAGTGGGCTTAGCGGAAAAGAAAAGGTTAGAAATATTTGAAATATGGTGTTACAGTCGAATGATGGGGATACCGTGGATAGAGAAGATTAGAAATGAAAAGATATTAGAAAGAATTGGAGAACATAACACTCTATGGAAGTCAATAAAAAATAGGCGAGATTGGTTAGTAGGACACCATCTCAGGCATGAAAGTTTAGTCAGAGACATATTAGAGGCCGAAACGGGAATTAGGGGGTTAGAGGCAGACCTAGATTAGTTTACTGTTCGCAAATTGTTACGGATGTGGGTTATTCTACTTTGACGGAAATGCGAAGATTAGTTCAGGTTAGGGAATAGTGGAGGTACGTGACCAACCAGTCTTAGGATTGACGACCTTATGATGATGATGTATACTATAAGAGCCCTGAGTCATATACTCATTATAATCAGTCAAATAAAGGGTGGGACAGCAGCAAAATTTTTTGCTCAATTTGGAGGTAATTTGTAGTGGTTAAAAATTAAATGAATTTTCATATTAATATTGAATTCATCACTTCTTAATACTGGTAGTAGCTCCATTGGGAGGTTTTCTAGGTTTTCATCTTATTCTTTGGACTGTTTTAGTGGCTTAATGAGTCGGCATGTTGGAATTTGTGGCGATTCTCTGGAATTCATATTGTAGCACCTCATTAAAATTAATTAGTTATTTCATCATAATAAGGTCGTCAGTCGTAAGACTGGTTGGACACGTACCTCCATTCTTTCCTGAGCTAATCTTCGCATTTCCCTAAAACTAGAACAACTCATATCCTTCACTATTTGCGAACAGTTATCTAATCCAGGTCTACCTCTACCGTTCTGCTCTGTCTAGATATGTCTCTGACTAGACCTTCATGTCTGAGAAGGTGTCCTACCGATCGCGAGCATAGAAGTGGCTTATTTTTATTGAAGGCGACACGACCCAGCGCTATACTCTGCTTTATATCACTACTACTTCCTAGATACCTAAAATCAGCCCCTTCGTCTAATTTTTCGTCTCCTATCTTTATATTAGCTCTTTCCGTACTTTTTCTTCCCTTGCATACCAGTATTTTTGCGTAGATCGCGATTTCTATCTTATCAGTTCAGTACTCCATAAGTGGTTTCAATAAATCTATCAATCAGCACGAACTTTTTCTGTCTTTACTATATATGGAAGAATAACTAATAAAACTCAACTTCTATTTATTCTATAAATCTTAACGATAACTTCACTTTACAAATGCATTTTTAGAAAACATTATTATCATTAAACAAAGGTTCATTTATTACTTTATTCTAAGTATTGAAGCGAGCACGAGCGTGTTTGTGTGCGATCTGGCATACGTGTGTGTGAGCGGCTTATCGATTCGGCGACTAGCCGCGGGCGCCTTTCTTCATGTGCGCCGTATTTGTAAATGTATGTGTCGTACCTGCGTTCTGGGAAAGCAATTAAATAGTTCAAAGAAAAAGAAACTTTTCCGGACGGCTCGAGAAGGTTCCCGAAAGGAAGCAATAGAGTATTTAAAGGAAGAGACGATCGCCGAAAGTGGTAGAAATAAATTGACCGTTGCAGAAGTGAATCTAGAAATAAATTGACAGCGCAGTGAATAAGTGATATATCAACAGTACTGTAAATAGAGTAATTCATCACCTAAGTTAGTAATAATATAATAGTGTTTTTAAGTTCAATAATAATTAGTGTGAATAAATAGTTTTCGTCTTAGAAGTTAATTTTGTAAACCCACGAACATTACAGTATATTCTAGAATTTTAAGAAAATCATTCAGCTGATATCATTTACATGAGTTCATGAGTATAGTTGAAGAAATATGTAGGTGATTCATTTAAAGTGTAAAAACTAAATCATGGCATATTCAGTCATGCTATCGAAATTGGTGTACCGAGGACAACAAGTAACACAACGTCAAACAGATAAAAATACGTATAAATAGCTTCATATTTTGAGAGAAAATAATCAATAACTATTTGTATTGTCTGTTTTATTTTAATGTTGTGTAATATGTTTTAGTGAGAAGAGTTCCTCCTCAGATAACCCGACCACCACCACCCATTAACGAAGTAGCATTAGGATCGCACTTAAATTTAACATGTGTAGCTGCTGGTTCACCGATGCCGTTTGTGAAATGGAGGAAAGCAAATGGGGAGGAAGTAGGCTCCGATCAAGTACTGCCCATAGGACTGAACACCCTGATCCTTACAGATATTCACGAATCTGCCAATTACACATGCATCGCGAACAGCTCACTTGGTCTGGCTGAAGCCGTCACTCAAGTCAAAGTGCAATGTAAGTCCGATTTTTTCCTCCATATAGATATATATATATATTCTTACAACAAATAGTGTAAATGCCGCACTTTGAAAAAGATTCCTAACTTTTGTAATCATTTAGTTTCGGACATCAAAATGTTATAATAATTATATAAAAATAAAATTGAACTCATAATAAATATGAGTATAATAAAAAATATTTTTAATGTCAAAACCGGCGTCTCTCCCAAACAGTTCTTCAACACAGCAGAAACTGAAACACCTTGTGATCGCAGAGGTGGCTCCTGACCGAAATAAGAACAGGCAGTCCTCTCAATAAAATAAAATACTAAGTTCTTTAACAAATCAAATACAGGGTTTTCAAAACCAAATTTAACATTAGAGTTGGGCGTTGTCCCCGAGAACTAACGACAAAATTCTGTATAGAGACGAGAAAATTGATAATTTTAGAACATCCGATAATCACGCCTGTCCACCCAACAACAAGGTCGCATCGTCCTGGCCATATCATCAAAAATCAAAGTATACTAATGCATAAAAAAACTGAACCTCAAACCACAGAGAAACCACAAAACGCTTTCGTAGAGCTGGCAAAACTGTTCTATACAGAAATAGTGTAATATTACTAGGTACAACTCAAGAGAAGTACCTTGGCCCCTGAGATTTCGTGAGATCGGCACAAAAGATAAAAAGAAAGAGCATTCGGACGGAAAGAGATCTAGTTTGCCGTTCAGTATTTGTGCTGTTTTCCAAATCGGGTGGCTATGGTGTCTTAATTGGATCAGTAATATTTACACGAAAATTAATAATTCACTTTAAATAAAGCAAATTCATCTATATTGCATTTTGTTCTTTTAATAACTTTTGAAAGCATTTTACCCACCTTCAAAATTAGGTGAAAATCATTGTTGATTATAACTATCGTTGAAGTTTCGGATTTAAAATTCTTCTCCGATAATGAGGAGCGAGTTTGCATACACTATCATGCTTTTAAGAATCCTTGACGATCTAGCTGACTACCGTCCCCACTACAATATCAATTGTCCATCGCGCATTGCTGTGCGTAAATATTTTAGGGATCAAGCTATTTCTGTCAAGTAATGCATATACTTGTTAGTCCAGTCGGAACAGAATTTTCCGGACATAAATTTGTTACCGGCCGGGAGTTGCTCCTTGTTGTAGGCGGGGAAAAATTAAGCATCCCTGTATATTTTTAAACTTCGAAAAAGTATGCGTTAACAAATGGGGGAGGTCCAAAGTTGGCAAAAACCACGTTTTTATATCTAAAAGGCAAGGTATGCCTTTTAGAAAGAAAAGTTTTAAATAAAAATTCCAGAGAAATAAAAACCTTCAATTTGAGCCTCGGTACGATCAATTTTGTCAATTGGTTTAAAAATATGCTTAACTTTTCCCCGCCTACAACAAGGAACAACTCCCGTCCGGTAACAAATTTATGTCCGGAAAATTCTCTACCGACTGGACTATATATAGATACAAAATAAAGGGAACCATTTCAATCTATTAATAGAAATTTTGGAATTGATTATTATTATAAAAAAAGTCTACTCATCACCAAAGAACCAGCCTGAATATGGGGCCTATCCTATGTTAAAGTTTAATAATAAATAATAAATAGTACAATTAGACTGTAAAAACCAAATTAGATTAAGAATTTTTGCAGATGGTATAGTAACTGTTGGTTTGCATTGTTCGGATAAGGATTGTACGAAAATAGTAAGAGATGAACGAAATGCCGTAAAGATTCTAAAGGACTCGAGTTCTGTATAATTTTTTACTTTATAGAAACTAAGAAAGCTGATGATAGTTTGGAATTAGCTAACCATTTAAACGTCTAATCAAAACCAAATGGTTTACTTTAGATATCCAGTATTCATTCGGATAGGAACATTTGACTTACATTATGTTATAGCATGATTAAAACATGAGTGGTATGCACCATGGAAAATGGTACCTTCCGTCCAAATTTGGATTTAGCTTCTAATATATTTTTTAAAATAAAAACTTAGTGGTTTATTTACCTGTGTATTACGAGTGCCCTGTGAACTTTTAAATACCACTTTTTGGTTAATGCATTTTCAATATGTGTCCAAAACGTGCTGGTTGCCGTGTCTGCACGAGCAGTGTTTTCTCAACGGTTTTTGCAATAGTGAATAAAACTTCAATGTAAACACCATGTACAAAAACTTTATTTATAACAATTTGCTAACTATTAAAAAATGACGGATAACAACTGAAGTATAATGAAGTGACAAAAAACGTAATCGGACAAGTTGAAGGAAAAAACGTAACTGATTGAAAATATGCGACAAAGTTGAACTTATTGTAACACCACCGCCCATACCTACAAAACCAACAAAGGAAAATAAAAAAAACTTTTGGGTGTTTCATTCTCACCAGTCAGTAATGCTGGTGGACGGGCAGTCCCTCCGGACTACGCCGGAAGGTAGGGCGGAAGACCCTCTTCAGCCTGCTTTCAGGAATCGTGGGAATGGGTAGGTGGTGGTTCGGGTGAGAAAGATGAGACGGACGAAATGAAGATAGAAAAGAATGAAAGATTATCTGTGGAATATTACTGCCTCAGCATTTGCCTAAGTGATCCAAGGAAACCACAGAAAAACTTGGCTCAAAGCAGGCGGACCCGGAATCGAACCGGCGTCCTCCCGAATGCTAGGCAATGGTCTAAACATCTAGGCCATGCCGCTCGGTAGGGAAACAAGTAAGCAGAAACAAGTATGGGCAAAAACCCAACAAGGCAATACCCTGCCTCGAGCCGTTGAATTCGTAGAACCTACGAAATATGGATAGAATATCATAAAATTAAATGAGGGTGAATGAAGACTGCTGAAGACTGATATTGATCCTATATATATTGTAGGCACTATTTGGATAACATTTTATAAAACTATTTCTTGTAACTTTATGGTGGTACATATTTAAATTGAAGGCACTCCTTTGATGTAATAAAATGAAATATATTCAAACTTTGTGAATAATTCTAAGCGGTAGAAACTAAATACAAAATTAAAACTGCAACATGTGCTAATAAAACATTTTGAAAATAAAATGAACTCACAGTACAACTGAATCCCTGAACGGTGTAGTAGAAATTTTGGAAGTATTATCAATGGAATAACAGATAAGGGCTTCGATGTAAATGTCACCCAAGAGGAAATTTCAGGTCGCCAGTGAAACAGTAAATTTAATTTGGGTCAAATTCCTCTGGTTGCAAACTTCAAATCACATTAACATCTATCGCTGGCAATGCTGCAAGAATGCCATTTATGCAAGTGAGAACTCCAACTATAAGTTCGTAAGCCCCGCAGCTGTTAGCTTTAAATCGAAGAGTTTAAAGTTCGGTGCACTCCGCTGGCTTCGTGGTGCACTTGAATCTTTTAGACATATCTGACAAGGTACAAAAACGTACGTAATTAAACTTCGAAAGCATATTCTACAGATTAGTGCGAGTTTGGATTCGCTCAGCAGTAACCTTTCACAGATTTTCAAAGAACTTATTTAAAAACATTGAACTACATTCGGGGAAATCAACTTCAACAGTAAATATAAATTGAATCCTTAATTAATATTGTTTATTTTACAAATAACAGATCTTAATTGCTGCTTTCTGCAATACCTAATGTACACCGTTTACATATATTTAAATCAAATGCCTAATTCTTGAAATAACTTATAATAATTAAATTATTTCGAAACATTTTCTACCGATTCTGCTTCTTCCCAATTTATGCCTGTTTATTTTGCTTAGATCATGTTTAGCATCTTGTGGGTTGTTACAGTTTGCTTAGAGGTCAGTTACACTTTCTAATTTAAGTTTATAACCATCCTCCGTGCTGAAATTGTTTATTATTTTTAATTGGGAGCACCGTCAATATTTCTACGTCATCGAGATGAAATAAATAATTAATTCAAGAATCTATCGAACTATCGAAAAATAATGGTAATATCGATAAGAAGGGTGGTTATAAACATAGTAACACCTAAAGATTGGTATTGAGCTCTAAGCAAACAACAATAACCCGTAACGAACATAGGTCAACAAAGCTAATTAACAGGTATAAATTGAGAAGTATCCACCTGCACCTTTAACTATCAAATTCCTTCTGAAGAAGTTGACAATATGAACAGCGAAACGTCAAAGGAAATCAACCGACCACGGTAAACAACGGCCAACAAAGCCTGCACTCAACAATTAAATTTTGTTCTATGCCAATTTCAATTTCGATTGAGTCGATGACTCACTATATCCACCTGCAAAATCAACAGAATTTTTTCAATAGTTAGATCTCGCCAATAATTGTAACATTCGCGCCTTTCGAAGTTCCAGTCAATTTTCACCTCCACCCCCCCACCCCCAATTCCAAACGCTTTTTTTAATGTTAGTCTCTCCCTCCTCCCTTTTCTCCTTCTTGCCGATGCACAACGGTTCCATTGTATACACAATTATTTACGTTTTAATTGATAAAAAAGCACATCTTCATAATTTCAATTTTACTGAAATTTGAATTGAATGCTTGTTTGGCTTTTTTTGGATATTTGAGTGAACTTTATCATTAGTGCAAAAGCTAAAAGCTATACGTTTATTTACAATAATTGCCCATTTTTCATGAATTCTTCGACTTTAATTAAATTGCTTTAAATAAAAAATTTAAATTTTTAAAAAACAATAAGGTATTCCGGTATTCCTTACGAATTTTACATAACGATCAAAGCGCAGAAAAGTTGATCAAAAAGTCTAATAAAAAATAAAATATGAAAAAATCGCATACATGGCATCAGAAAGATTTCAGAAAATTTCATTTCGAAGTTGACTAGTTGGACAGCCTAATCTTGTCGGGGCCGCCATCCGAATCGTAACCACCTACCATTTTTACATTAACCTTGACGTGATCGTATATTATAACCACTTCTGCAATAATTTTCATTCGCTCTAACTGAACGTTCTTTGAACTACAAATGTGTTCCATCGCTCGTTCGTACTGTTGAGTGTGACCTTTGTTTCATAGAACTCATTCATTACACGATAAATCTCTATTGGCGTATTCCAATTTGCGTGCAAAGATCGAATGGTCAATAATCTAGGTATTATTTGTAGAGCACTCTCAAGAGTCGCTTTTTATTCAATTAGTGATGCGACGCTCATAAACGAATCGTGAATTTTAACGACTGTTTTTAATGTGCCGTGAACGAATGGCTCTGTTTAAATGAGTGACTCGTTCATTTCGCTATTACTACCAAAACGGTATCACTACGCTCCTTGTCTGTTATGAATACTACCGTAAACTAGAGAAACGTACGTTTTTAAAAGTACAGATAAAAGCCAGTCCCGAACTGGTAGGCTCATGCAGGGAAATACGACATTGCAACACCACATTCGATCAGCTGCTAGTTAGCAGCATCCATGTTATATTTCTTTTGTATTTATATATTGTTTGTTATGTTTGTATTACAGCCAGCTTATAGTAATTCTTTATTCTAGTAGGCTTAGCAGGCTTATATGTATGTAGTTAGTGAAAGTTGTTGCCAGTGTGTTAGTGTCATAGGTCAGTGTAAAATAACATTATTACATGCGTGAGTTTCTAACAGTTTCTAGACGAATAGTTTCCTAGAGCTTATTCGTTGGATTGCACTTATTGGTCCTGTTCCTTGTCTTAATCTAAATCCACTCTTTTGTATGGGGTTGTATAAACAGCTCATGTGTCAAACGACAGTTCAGAACGCTACTGGTGTGCACGGTCGTGTATGATCGCTGCAAATGAAGTACGTCAAATTTTACGCGACTCAAAAATATTTCGTAGCCCATTCCTTCACATGCTGCTTTATTTAAATCGCCAAGTCACTCAAATGAACGATTCTCTCTGAACCACTTCGTGAGTCGAACAAAATGTGTCTACATTCGATACCATCCCACAATTATCATTTTCTGAGCGCCGCAGTTATAGCAAACTATTAATGAAATCCACCAATTCCATTATTGGCACGCCTATATAACAGAAAGAGGCAGAGAGAAAAAGAGTGTGAAGGGCATAACGCTTTTTCGTTACGATGATTTCTCCCAAATTACATCATCCGCAATCCTCGTCAAGGAACTTCATTAGAAAATTCAGCTAAAAAGTTTATGAAAATTTAGCACAGCGCAGCGTGGTATATAATATAATATTGTTTTAAATCGATATTATATTATTTCTATAGAAGTAGCAAAATTGTGCATGATGAATAAATTGTCTTCAGTTATTGCAACCACTGCTTATAAGAACTTTGAATTTCCTAAAAGTTATTACGGCTTGAACCTTGAGCAAAACTTCAAGTTTGAAGGTTACAAGGAGATAATATTAACAAAACAGAGTTTCCTTTGATCATGAAGTTAAGCAATTTAGAAAATAACAGGCTACTTGTTACGATTATTTCACCACACGTGGCAACGGCACGCAAAAGGAAGGGCAGATGACCGCCAACAACCAAAGAAGCACAATATTTATTGACTGAGGGTTTATTATGTTTCTTTTTCTGTTAACAATTAAATAAATATAAGTAATTAAAAATGATAGCCTATTATATCGTCCAATACAATTAACCTAGAAGCACTCGATGAACGTTTTGAATACCTTTCGAACAAGCAAGTGCACGTGTTCAAATTAGATACAGGTTATTCACTGTTTAGAATTAAGAAAGGGGGGTTTTAGGATTTTTAGTAGGATTGTTAGGTGCGCTTGGATTAATTACCTGCTCTCTAGAAAACCAAAAGGAAGTTTTACACAGCACACACAGCACGTTTTTTTAATTTTCTTTCACAGAAGCTGTACAACTAATCCTTTCTTGTACTTCTTGTAAATCGAGCCAATTCGTCATTCACCAGCTTTAGAACATTCTACACGTTTTCTAATAAATTTACTAATAGCCTCGAAAAAAGATAAATGAAGATGGAAGACGACCTCCAAATTTGCAATTTGCTTGGTTGGCATTTCACTCTATTTATATGTAGCTATATTTAACAAACGTATACAGAGTGTTCTGTAAGCTAGAGACTACTTCAAGTAGGTACATATCGACGACCTCAAGTTGTCCACAGTGAAAAAAATCTTCATTGCAACAAATAAAATACTTGTTGCATATATGTACGGATGATAGTAAAAAAAATAGGTACTGACCAAAAAGTCGACATCTCGACATCTAAATTTTAAACTATTGTTTTTCAATATACTATTCACCAATTTCACCTTTAGTATTTTTATTTTTTGGATGGATTCATCATTATCATAAAGTCGTCAGTCCTAAGGCTGGTTGGACACGTACCTCCACTCTTTCCTATCCTGAGCTAAACGCATTTCCCTAAAACTAGAACAGCCCACATCCTTAACTATTTGCGAACAGTAATCTAATCTAGGTCTACCTCTACCCCTCCTAACTCCTGTTTCTGCCTCTAATATGTCTCTGACTAGACGACCATGCCTGAGA
>NW_020442412.1:843622-860483 GCF_000699045.2 Agrilus planipennis
CATCCTTAACTATTTGCGAACAGTAATCTAATCTAGGTCTACCTCTACCCCTCCTAACTCCTGTTTCTGCCTCTAATATGTCTCTGACTAGACTTTCATGGATAAGAAGGTGTCCTACCAACCTATCTCGCCTATTTTTTATTGACTTAACGAATCCCGGCGTAGCCAACCTCAACCGCGTCTGGCAGTTTCGACAGAATACAGACCAGTTCTAATTATTTTATTCTAGTTGATTGTTTATCAGTATTTTTAAACATGGTTATTTTTTAAAGTTGTTATTCTGGCTAACAATTTTTGTCGAATATTAAAAAAAAATCATAATTCAATTAAGTATTTATTTTCAATCCAGGGTCAGGGTTCCTCAATTTTCGAACCATACGATGCAATTGTCGGGGCTTTCAGTTTTTTTTTACAGGTTTTTACATTTAATAAAGATAGGTACTTAATGGTTATTTTCCGGTTGATGAATGCATAACTCCTTTATATGGTGCTATTCGTTATTACCTTCTCCTCTGGATAATCCTTATATGTGGAAATATATCATTTACTTTTAGGACTCCATCATCATCACCATCATAAGGTCATCAGTCCTAAGACTGGTTGGACACGAACCTCCACTCTTTCCTATCCTGAGCGAGCTAAACTTCGCATTTCCCTAAAACTAGAACAGCCCACATCCTTAACTATTTGCGAAGAGTAATCTAATCTAGGTCTACCTCTACCCCTCCTAACTCCTGTTTCTGCCTCTAATATGTCTCTGACTAGACCTTCATGCCTGAGAAGGTGTCCTACCAACCTATCTCGCCTATTTTTTATTGACTTCCATAGAGTCCTCTGTTCTCCTATTCTTTCCAATACCTCTTCATTTCTAACCTTTTCTACCCACGATATCCTCATCATCCGCCTATAACACCACATTTCGAACGCTTCTAACCTTTTCTTTTCCGCCGCTCCCACTGTCCATGTTTCGCACCCGTACAACGCCGTGCTCCAAACATACACCTTTAACAACCTTTTTCGAATTTCTAAATTAACCGTTCGCGAGCATAGAAGTGACTTCTTTTTATTAAAGGCGACACGACCCTGCGCTATCCTCTGCTTTATATCCCTACTACTCCTTCCATCCTCACTTATCTGACTTCCTAGGTATCTAAAATCAGCCACTTCTTCTAATTTTTCGTCTCCTATCTTTATATTCGCTCTTTCCCTACTTTTTCTTCCCTTGCATACCAGTATTTTAGTTTTACTTTTATTTATTTTCATACAGTACTGATCTGTCAGTACCGCTTCCATTTTATTTAAAGCTATCTCTAGGTCCTCCTTGCTAGATGCTAATACTGCTATATCATCTGCAAATCTAAGCATACTAATCTTTTGCCCTTGCACATCTATCCCTACAGTTGTACTGTCTTTAATGATGTTGATGGCGTCTTCGATGTATAGATTAAAAAGTAGCGGTGACAGTGTGCATCCCTGCCTGACTCCCTTCCTAATATTTACTTCTCTACGTTGCATCCCCAGCTCTATAACTGCCTGTTGCTCTTTATACAAACTAAGTATCACTCTTCTATCTTTGTAATTCATCCCTACATTTTTAAGTATATTTAACATCTTGTCCCATTTAACATTGTCAAAAGCTTTCTCTAAATCTACAAATCCTATGTACGCACTCTTTCCTTTTTCTATCGTTTTCTCTATTGCTACCCGTAAAGCTAGAATGGCCTCCCGCGTTCCTCTATTTCTTCTAAACCCAAATTGATCTTCCCCTAATAGTTCTTCCGCCCTTTTTTCCATCCTCCTCTGTACAATTCTAGTTAAGATTTTTGACGCATGGGAAGTTAAGCTAATTGTTCGAAATTTCTCGCACCTATCCGCGCCCCTCTTCTTAGGTAATGTTACTACTACGTTCCGTTTATAATCCTCTGGGACTTTCCCCGTTTCGTAAATGTGACTAACTAACTTAAACATACGATCTCTAACCTCTTGTCCTGCATGTTTTAGAATTTCCCCCTGTATCCCATCTACACCTGGCGCCTTATTATTCTTTAAATTTTTTAATGCTACATCGAACTCTTCTCTCATTATGGGATAACCAAGCTCATCTATTTCCACACTATCTTCCTTCTCTAATATATCTCCTAACTCAGGGCCTGCGTAAAGGTTCTCTAAATATTCTTTCCACCTATCTGCCTTTTCCTCATTTTCTATCAACATGACCCCTGCCTCGTTTCTTATATTATTACTACTGTATCCTACATCTCTAAAATTCCTGTTAATTATATTATAAGCCTCATCGGTTTTACCTACTTCAAACTTTTCTTCTACTTCTTTACACATCCTATCAATCCACTGTTCCTTAGCTGCCCTACACTTCCTAATTATTTCCCACTTTATAGCTTTATATCTTTTTTGCCCTTCTTCGTCTGTCCTGTTTTTGTATTTCCGCCTTTCGTCTATTAATCCTACAATCTCATTTGTTATCCAGGGTTTCCTACTTTCGTTTTGTTTAAGACCTAGTACCTCTGTAGCTGCTGACTTTAGACACGTTTTAATGCAGTTCCATTCTGTCTCTATGTCCCCGTCATTCGTTTCTCCAGCCGCCATTAGTATTTCGTCTGTCATTTTACCTAGCCTATCACGCGCTTCGTTACATTTTAGCTTTTCTAAGTCGAGACGTCTCCTACCTGCCCTCTTTTTCAGAATTTTGAATTTAAGATTGGTCTTCATAACTACTAAATTATGATCGCTATCTATATCTGCTCCTGGATAACTCCTACAGTCCTTCACTTGATTTTTAAATCTTTGCCTAACAAGTATGTAATCTAACTGATATCTCCCTAAATCACCTGGCATCTTCCACGTATAGCGCCTCCTAACGTGATGGTTGAATAAAGTATTCGCGACGGTTAAGTTATGTTTATCGCAAAATTCTATCAGCCTATCTCCCCTATCATTTCTATTGCCTAATCCAAAAGAACCTGCTATTGCACCCACTTTACCTTCACCTATTACTGCGTTGAAATCTCCTAAAACTATTAGGTTGTCCTGTCCTTTCACTAAACTTAACACGTCTTCTATATCTGCATAAACTGCTTCTACGTCTTCATCACTGTAAGATGATGTAGGCATGTAGACCTGCACTAATACCGTTCTTACCGGCTTTGAGTTTAATTTAACCATAACTATCCTATCGCTTTTTTGTAAATAACTTTCTACACTCTGCCCTACTTTCCTACGCATTACAATTCCTACACCTGAATTACCTTCTACAGATCCTGTATGTATTACTCTAAAGTCCCCACTCCAGAAGTCTCCAGCTTCGGGCCAACGGACTTCACTTATACCTACTATATCTAATTCTAATCTATCCATCTCTATTTTTAAATTTTCTAATTTCCCTACCTGCCTCATTGACCTAACATTCCACGCTCCGACTCGTGAAACATTGCACCTATCCCTATTGCACTTATTGATGACATCCCCCGAGGTAGTCCCCGCCCGGACATCCGAATGGGGGACTAGTTTACGTCCGGAGTGCTTTACCCCAGAGGACGCCATCATTTAATTTCAGTAGTTGAACGTTTTACTCGGGATCATAATGTGGTGGTTTCCCGTTGCCTTCCACATCGCAGTATTGTGCATCAGAGTGCCATACCGATCCTCGTGATCTCTGCCACCCTGAGTACTGAAAGAACTGCTGCCCTCTTTCAGGGACTTGTCTTAGTCTGGTTTCTCTTTAAGAACCCCTCCATTATTTTTGAACCTATGGTCCGGCTCCCTAAATCATCGAAACTCGCAAGCCGATCCACCCAGAGTACCAGAGTTTCGTCAAGGTTCAAGTCCCGCCGGATCGGCTTCATACCTTCCAAAATATCTATTTAACTCGGTATCTTAAAGGGCTTTTTTAGAAGTGTAAATATCTGAAGCTACTTAATAAAATACATGTTGCATACAAGTTGCTAATAGATGAATCGAACAACTGGTGACTACCCATCTATCTAATGCCAAGTACATAACAGTACAGAAATTTATTGTGTGGTGTTCTACAGTGTACATAACGAAAACTAAATAATCAGAGGAAGAAACTCGGAATATTTCTTAAATTATGTAATGAAGTTTACAAGTTAAACCAATACAACAAAGATCTTCCTTAAAGTCGATATCACACCATTAAGGAGGATTGAAATATTTATGAAAAACTTTTTGGAAACATTTTCCCTTTACTTAGGCACTTAAAAGTTTTTCTTTCCGAATAACCAGTAAACAACACGTATTGATTACGCTTCATTAATTAAAAATTTACAAATACCCTGTCACAGAAACGCAAACCCTTCAGATGATTCTAAATGTGCTCGATAAGGTCGAACCATTTCTCATTAAAAAAAAATGGTCTCGCTAATATCACTTTCCACAAACCAGACCAACGCATCAAACAAAACACGCCCTTCTTTTTGTACCCTAGATTAAAAGAACGGCAGATTTCAGATGAAATATGAAAGGCGTATATAATAATGTTCTACCGTAGGTATGAGTATTGATCTCTTAGTAAACCATGTACAAAGTGGTCAAAATTTCACCAAGATGGGGGTTTTTTAAAAATTCTTGCGACTCTATAAAGAAGGTTGGGTAGCTACACTGAACTAACTGCTGCACAAAAAATATCTAGTAATTAATTAATTGTACGGGTCACATCTGCAAAATTTGCTTTAGTGAAGATGTTAAACATTAGCAATGGAGCAAAATGGATGCTATCGACTCGGGTGGTATTTTCTACGCGGAGAATATCCTAATAAATAATAAATAAGACAATAAGGGAAATGCGAAGTTTAGCTCAAGATAGGAAAGAGTGGAGGTACGTGTCCAACCACTCTTAAGACTGACGACCTTATGATGATGATGATGAAGACAATTTACAAGCGGGGGTGGGCAATGAATGCTACATTTTCTTCCCTTCTTACGTAATACACTATTTTAGCGTATAGACAAAATCATTATTTTATATATTAATTAACATATTAGTAACCTGAAATCAAATCGTTAGGATGCCAATGATTGGACACTTTTCATAGATTCAAATACAAACGTTATAAAACTCGTCCCCATTTTCCATTTCACTGTTTGTTGCGTGATGTGACGATGTAAAAAACTACAATCGTCGGTGTACTGCTGTACCACATGGACAAAACTTCTCGAAGGACCAGTGCAGTCGATGGTGAAGAAAACTCACATAGAAATATAAATAACTATACTTAAAATGCTTCAAGTGCACACTAAAGGGTTATGTTGGTGATGATTGTAATTGATTTGTGTCGATTGATTATGTTCTATGATAATGTTCTGTATGTCGATTGATTGATATTCTGTTAATGATTATGATAATATGCTGTCGATTTACTAAAATTCTTAATATATAAATTGTTATTCCTACTACGAAATGAGTCAGCTGAAACGGGTTCAAGCTGTACAGCTATTGTTAGGGTGCTGACCTTACCAACCCTGGAAATACCGAATGGTACTGATTTCGGGACAGACAATACCTCGTATAGATACGTTTCTTTGGTACCTGCACAACAATAGTGCAGGAATTGAACATAATTTGGAAATGTTGCTGATGGCAGATTCTTGAAATTACAAAAAATACTGTTAAACTGAACAATTGATACAAATAACCCAAGAAACAAATGTGCAAATGAACAAATATACCTACAACTAAGCAAAGATTAATATACTGTCACGCCTAAATTGGGAACGGTGTCTTGACCATCTATGTTATGTCGCTAATCGGTTAATTATTAATCTTAATTACCCGATTATAATGTAATTTAATTATTTTAGCGTGACTGGGGGTCAGGTACTAAAATTATAAGATAGGCAAGTTTAAAAACAACAACTTATCAAAAAATGGCCAGGGGTTAGGACGAGAGGATCGTTAGGATCAGAGGAGATAGCTGTCAACGGTCTGGAATTTAATATTGTCACGCCTAATTTGGGAACGGTGTCTTGACCATCTATGTTATATCGATAATCGGTTAATTATTAATCTTAATTACCCGATTATAATGTAATCTAATTATTCAAGCGTGACTGGGGGTCAGGTACTGAAATTATAAGACGGCAAGTTCGAAAAACAACAACAACTTTATTATGATGAAAAATGATAAGTAAATTGAATTAAAAGACGTTTACCAAAAAAGAAGGATCTTTCCCTCAATGTAGATCAACACACACAAAAGAAACAAGTCTGTTTTACTTACATTATTGGCAGGAGCGTCGCAACCATCATCACCTAGGGGTAGTGTCACCAACACACAGAATTTGCCACCTAGTGTTCTTTGTAAGGGTAGACTTTATCCCTTCGCGTTCCGGAATCGACTGATTGCGAATCAACCATCGATCCCCGTCCACGCGCTAAACTTTCTGATGAACCAGTGATTATTTTGACCATAGTTCAACATGGGTCATTCACTGGTTCCAGAAGTTTCTCTGGTCTTGCTGATCTAATGACAAAAACGACGAAGTCCTTATTGATGACTTCGCGAAGTTCAATAATTTTCCTAACGACCAGAGCTATCAAACTAGCGTCAAATTCCGCTTGCAAAATAGGTAGTTGTTTTCACTTGCTGCCTCGTTGCTATGTGCTGATAAATATGCTTACTTTGCAAGTGAATGAACTCGATATCCGTTCTATTAATTTAAAAAGAATAGCAACGTTATAATTATAAAATATTTAATTAATTTTGAAATATGTTTTAAGGTCTAAAATGGTTTTTTGAATTTCATTAAAATTTCACTGCGTGACACTNAAAAAAAATATGCTAAATAGTGGTGCTTTTAACTTAAGCACTGCTGGCTTTGTCTCGTATGTTTGATTGAAATATATCTTAAAAATGATTGACTAAAACTGTGAACTGCTTTAACTTAGTTTATTATTTACACTTTAACAATTACAATTTAACTCTCTTAACTACTGAAAACTAATGGCTAACTTATACAATGTGTTTGATGTGACCTCTCAACAGGAACTGTCTTTAAAAACTTATTTTTCTATGCTTGTCACCCTTATTTGATTTTAAACTACTCCCAGATGTTGCTTTTTCTTAAAAGGTGACAATATCGACACCCTGCCGCCACGAGTTCTTACCGACCCCTCAATAAAGCAAAAAGCTGTTGTTTAACAGTGGGATTTCACAAAATTTTTATGTTATTTATGCTTATGTGATAGTCTCGATCATGAAAACCATTTTATTAAAAAACATTGCCCTAATAGAATATCTCTTGCCCCTTTTTCACGAATTGTCATACATAAATCGCTAGTTGATCCAAGCTAAATTCTTATAGAACTTAAAGCGCTCGATTAATCTGGAGCTTGCTTCGAATATCTTGTCAAATTTCCGAAATTATCTGAAGCAAAATTGAAAGAAGTTATTTTCGATAATCCTTAGATCAGAACGATGCTTCGAAATGCTACCTTTAGCAGTAAAATGAATCGAAAATAAAAAGACGCCTGGCAAAGCTTCAACGCAATTGCTTTATATTTCCTGGAGAATAAAAAAAGCCCTTATTGTAAACAAATAATTTCAAAAATGATTTCTGACTTTCACAAGCCTAAGTGTAATGAATTTGAAACGCCATTTTCTTGATTCCCACCTCGACAAATTTCTTGAAAACTTTGGTGACTTTAGCAGAGAACAGGGAGAACGATTCCACTAAGTGATCGAAACTTGATATCAGGGACGACGGGACGTAACCATGATGGTTGATTATTATTTTATTCGTTTATTTATTTATACACATATTTATTTATTGATGTATACTTATTTATTTGTATATTTATATTTATACATTTACTTATGTATTCCTACGTCTCCAGGTTCTTATAAGAGCAATATGATGCAAAAAATTTATTGGGTAATGCTAATGCTGACAGTCCTACAAGTTAGTCTTATACAAAGTTCCACACTTTGGGAATCATGAGCATATTCTGTTTTAATTTTGTAAAATTTACATCACGAATTAATTGAGCGATACTGTTTCAGTATTTAGATTAAGGGGATGTAGGGTTATGGGGTTATAAAGTTTTAGAGTTAGGCGTTTAAAGGATTATGATGTTATATATTTAGTCAAAGAGTTATTTGGTTGTGGGTTGTATGTTTAAAATCGTTTGGGATTATCATTATTAACGGTTTTAGTGAATTTTGGAGATTTTTTAAGGTTATGTCCAAACCCTGACGTGCTGACGTTAAATTGACCGCGGATTTGGATTCAGCGAAACTAAAAACGTACGATATATATAGTCGGACCCCCAGGCCGACTATTTAATGGTATTAGTGGATTTTTAAGTGTTTTATGAGGTTATGTTCAAAATCCCGACGTCCTTGGAAGCTACCCCGAAAATATACAGTATATAAAGTCAGACCCCAGGCAGAAATTTGTTTTTCTTTGTGTGGCTGTGAGGAAAGGTACTTTAAAATTTGACTGATTCAAGTACTGCACTACATCACACAGATACATTGACTTCCAATCTTGTCACACACTTAATTATAAAATTAACACTATTATTAACTGAAGATACAGAGAATAGAGCTTAGTTCAAAAGAATGTATACACTACAATCTTAAATTGATTTTCACCATCTTAGAAAGGAACAATTACCCTGCAACCTTCCCTAAAAAAGTTTTGTAATATTACACCAAACCTCCAGTAGATATTGACAACATTATTCAAAATTATTCAAATTATTAGGATTAGCTTATTATTGGGTAAAAGTTTTATTTTCAAAAAGATAATTAACTGGTGACTTTGAATGTGGCCCTTATCGCTCTGAAATGGGAAAAGTGGGAAATTTTGAAATTGAAGACACCCTTGAAGTTGATTTTCTCACAATTTTTCAGTAAAGAAATTATGCAACTTAAGCACTACACTCACACCAATACTGATTGCAATTTTTGTCAAACAGTCGAACAATATTCATGTTATTATATCTGGACTTAATAAATTATATTATATACATAGATATAATAAAGAAGAACAAGCACCGATGAATTACATGGTTTTCATTTAAATCTACTTACTTTAGTATGGAAGTAAATATTAGACATAAATCTTGTTTTACGACCTAAAAACAGTAATGTAAGCTCACTGTTCCCAAATGGAATATCAGAATTACGAGCTGAAAGTGCTGGGCTCTTACTGTAACTCGTGTAATGACAGTTGCTCATTAAGAGCCTCTATTATATACCGAATGTTGCCATAAATGTTGCGAGTATTATTAGATTTACAAAGTTTACTGAATACAGCAGAATAATATCTATTTAGTTCATCATGGATGAGGAACAATTTTAAACTACTATTTACATAAAATAGAACGTACGACGTACGAATTCTTCAAGATAGCTAGCCGTATTATGTCATTTTGGTCTAAATAATATTTCAATGTTTTACGTTTACTATTCTGTAAGCTTTGTGTAGTTTACGTTTCTATATATGTACTAAATATACAAAATCGAGCTGTATAAATACAATTAGGCAGTAGTTCATGCAGACGGTCAATGGAATCGAGATATTTGTATTGCTTTAGATCTCTGTAGGTCTTTTAGAAGACAGAATAACCTATGACGCTTTAACGTCCTTACTAATAGGAATCCAGAATGGACATATTGTTATTTTCATATAATTTATTAAATAATTTTCGCGTGAAACTGAATACATCAGTGAAATAGTGAAGGAATTATAAAATCGGGCAATATAGTCCTTGTAGCTTGAAAACGTGAAACTAAAGAGCAAGCAAATATGCAATATTTTTAATATAATAGCGCAGCAAACCTCAACCTCAAGGTTCTAAATGCAACCAATGATATTCTAATTAGAGCTAATTCGAGTTGAAGAAAATTTCTGCTTTACCGTCAAACTTTTTTTAACTGTCGATTCTGTAGTCGTTGACTATTTAATATTCATGTATGTAAATTTTATTTTACTACAGTTCCGTTTACATACATAGATGCTTCGTCACCTGATGACTTTTGTCCCTTTGACCTGAGCAGATGTGATAGGTACTTTTACCTATGGTCAGATACGTCAGATAATAAATCAACATTGTTGATGATTGTTTCTGTAAATGCATTTACACAATAAATATAAGAAATTCAAATTTAAAACAATGAAGTATTCGAGTTAGTAGGAGTTTCAGTTACAGAATTTCGACTGAACTTAAATGTAGTACTACAACTGAGAGAGAAATCTCCATTCCTTTATTGCATTCAATAAATTGGTTATCATTTTATTTGACTTAGACTATAAATAATCACTCACAATAAAATGCACATATTTCTATGCCCTTCGACGACTTATTTTATCAATTACATAATTAATTTACTCAAGACAGAATAGCATTCACATAACATTACTAACTATTTTGAATAAACAACTTTGAATTTTTTTTTCTAATATGAAAAAAGTTATACTTCTGAAATTGTCATATACTTGTATTTCTCGATGTAAGAAACGCAAACATTCGAATCGCTGAAAAATAAGATTAAAACAAGAGCCTTTACTCAATGAGATGTTTACCTCAAGGGTATTAAATTCCAATATCTCTGTTTGCGAATGTGATTTGATCGTCGACCTCGCAACGAGAAGATGAAGGCTCACAGACTTGAAGTGTTTGATACGAATACGTTCTGGCATATAATATTCGTGTTCTTTTCAATTCTGGCCATAACCCGTACGATAATGCCGCAATAGATGGATGAGACGTCGGTTAAGTGGATTTCCCATAAGACGTTCTCATAAATAGTTTCACATCAATTCAAATGGAGCAAAAGTTCACTTTCGATGTACGACGTGCTATATATTCATATGGTCACGAAACAGATGAAACCGATAAATATTTGACATAAACCTACACTTTTGAGAAAGCGTATAAGTACAATAAACCATTTTATACATAACGAGTATGAAATTTTTATCTCGGTGCCATAAACGTTGGATCATAGTTACTCCCGTGTTCTTTAATTGTAGGTATTCTTAAATTAAATTTCTACAGTGCTAGTTTTCTTAATAGTTAAAAGTATAATTATATTATCGCATTTTTCGTAAATTCATACCTTTCGTCAAAAATAATTATTTAGTCTGTTGCAACTGACACTAAAGTAGTCTCTTCTGTCTACAAAAACAGCTACAATTACTTTGAAACACTACCCGAGTAGCATTTAAAAGTGGTTACAATATGGCCCAATCTCGTTTACTGGATATTAAAATACGGAATGCCTGATTCGGCCGATTTTTAAAATGTAACGCCTCAACACATATGGGCCATACAAAAAAATAAGGTTAGACCCGGAATAGAAAACTAAATTAGGCCCACATACAATGTTAAAGTCAGGTCAATTAAAAATAATAAATTAAGGATCTGATAAAATTATGAATCTGGCCCGGATTTCGTTTACAGAGATGGTTCTTTAATGGAAAACATGATTAAACCCTGATTGTTCAGAGTATAGACCCTTCTTCTTGATGCAGGTCATAAAGTTCCTGTATGCAGTTTTTAGAATATTTTGAAAACTTACAAGGCGACCCTTCGAGGATGGCTAGATCCGTCAGTTAAATAGTTAAATTAGTTTATAGAAGTAACGGTTTAGGAAGGATCCTTTACGATCCCCAATACAGTATCAATTTTATTATAGAGTGTTTATTTTATAGGCTTACCGTTTAGAAAGCGCCATTTCTTGATTATTTGATGTAGTCGATTTTTCATAGGTTATAAACATCCCACTCTTCAAAATTTTTGAGTCTGAAAGCCCCACGTTGTAAGTATCCACCGAAATGTTTTAAAGGGTTGATCACCAATGGTGACATTCTTGGCATTATTTCCTAGTTTTAAGTTTTAGATATCAGGAATGACTATGGACATCGAAGACCGAGCTTAGAGGTTTAGACCGTTATTTAGCATTCGGGAGAACGCCGGTTTGATTCCGGGTCCGTCTGCCTTGGTCCTCGTTTTTCTGTGTTTCCTTGGATCACTTAGGCAAATGCTGGGGCAGTAACACTCCACAGATAATCTTTCATTCTCTTCTGTCTTCATTTCGTCCGTTTCATCTTTCTCACCCGAACCACCACCCACCCATTCCCACGATTCCTGAAATGAGGCCGAAGAGGGCGCCCTGCCTTACCTTCCGGCGTAGTCCGAAAATAATGAAACAGACTAAAATAGAAAAATGAACTGTAATTAGTAAATTCTTCATTATCGGAAGAAGAATATCTTAAGACCGAATAAACTGAAAAATATATGGTTACAATAAAAATAATAACATAAGGCCCAGATTAAAAGAAATATGGCTGCATGTAATACGAATAGATCCAGCTAATGTAACACACATTCGTGGAAAGATGGATATCATAATAAGGCGCTATGCAGGTGATGCACATGGTATCTGAAACGAGAAGACGTAATACGGAGGTTTGAATATGTACTAGATAAGGCACAATGAAAAATACTGTGAAACGGCTTGTCATAATAATGCCTTATCCCGGCCCTGACTAGTGATATGGCTATCCGTACTTATTGCTACTGGGTTACTTTATTGAAAAGAACGTTTGGTAGGCTTGTTTCACAAAAATACTCTTATTCCTAATTCTCACAGTCCTTTCAACTATTAAGAAGCTAGCAAAAGAAAAAGAGGTGGGCGTGTGTTAGTGTACACGTGAAAGAAGTGAAACTTCTTTAGATTGTATATTATAGTAATATTTTTAATAAAAAATTCACTTAAACTATTGCATTAACTAATTACTAAACACTAAAAAAATTTATTTCGATCAGAGTAATGCAGAATATTGGCTAAGTTTCGTTAAAAAAATTTTATCATGGAATAAATAATTTCTCGGCGCTATTTCCAAGCTGTTCCTAGCACACAACATCTTCTATCGGTATTAAATATCGGATTAGATCATCCATCGAACAGAGACATGTGATTGCATCTCTGTCGTCAGCCCATTCCCTATATCACACCGTATGTACTCGCCGCTTTCAGCTATCTTGAACTGCCTGCTCAAGTTGCACCACTTTCATTATACGTACAAGCACTATCGGGTAGGCGCAGTCCAGTAATTAGCACGTCTCTGCCTTTTGCAGCCTTTTGGAGAAATGGGTAGCAGTGGAACCAAGTCTTAATTTGAGGGGAAACCAGTCTCAGTTATTAACGAAATAGTGAAGTTAGATCCCACAATCTTATTACATATGTAAATAGGAAGCATCTTCAAAGCTGTTGCGATTTATTGGTGTAGTAGATTCCACTACCTTCATTGAGCTTAGATAGTTAAATAGATACTGGAAAATATTAAAGGAATGTATTATAAAACAAATTAGGCTTTGCTCTATAAATAATTATAAAAGATAAATTATTTTCATTCATTGTTGTTGTATGAGTAGTTGAACGTCTCCAATTAAATTCGACGGGAATCATAACCAACTGCAATTCAGNTGTGTGTGTGTGTGTGTGTGTGTGTGTGTGTGTGTGTGTGTGTGTGTGTGTGTGTGTGTGTGTGTGTGTGTGTGTGTGTGTGTGTGTGTGTGTGTGTGTGTGTGTGTGTGTGTGTGTGTGTGTGTGTGTGTGTGTGTGTGTGTGTGTGTGTGTGTGTGTGTGTGTGTGTGTGTGTGTGTGTGTGTGTGTGTGTGTGTGTGTGTGTGTGTGTGTGTGTGTGTGTGTGTGTGTGTGTGTGTGTGTGTGTGTGTGTGTGTGTGTGTGTGTGTGTGTGTGTGTGTGTGTGTGTGTGTGTGTGTGTGTGTGTGTGTGTGTGTGTGTGTGTGTGTGTGTGTGTGTGTGTGTGTGTGTGTGTGTGTGTGTGTGTGTGTGTGTGTGTGTGTGTGTGTGTGTGTGTGTGTGTGTGTGTGTGTGTGTGTGTGTGTGTGTGTGTGTGTGTGTGTGTGTGTGTGTGTGTGTGTGTGTGTGTGTGTGTGTGTGTGTGTGTGTGTGTGTGTGTGTGTGTGTGTGTGTGTGTGTGTGTGTGTGTGTGTGTGTGTGTGTGTGTGTGTGTGTGTGTGTGTGTGTGTGTGTGTGTGTGTGTGTGTGTGTGTGTGTGTGTGTGTGTGTGTGTGTGTGTGTGTGTGTGTGTGTGTGTGTGTGTGTGTGTGTGTGTGTGTGTGTGTGTGTGTGTGTGTGTGTGTGTGTGTGTGTGTGTGTGTGTGTGTGTGTGTGTGTGTGTGTGTGTGTGTGTGTGTGTGTGTGTGTGTGTGTGTGTGTGTGTGTGAGGGCGCGCGCGTGTGCATAACTCTTTCTATTCCTTTTTCATGTACCTTGTTTACCTTAATTATAACGGAGTACTAATCAGACATACTGTATATTATTATTTCATAATCCATTTTTATGAGAATTAGGCAATTTTAATTTCAATACCACAATCATTATAACTAAACTTTAAGAAAAACATCTACCATTTTTTATATTTGTGTAACTTTATTATAACTGGTAATTTAAGTTAACAAAAAGCTGTTTAAATATATGTACTATTCAGCTGAATTCCTTTAGCTGAATCGATACTTTAATAGCCGAATGAAACTTCAATTTACACAACTGCGAAGTGTCTGCTACCATTTCAATGCATTGTTGCATATCGAAATACGAATTATGAAATAATCCTTTAGATGGGACGCAGTCATTGTAATATTAATGTGATAGGTAAATGGTTCGTTTGAATGCCTATTATACAATAGGAGCTGTAGAAAATTATGAACAATGGTGTCAGCTAGACACCTGATTTAAACAGTTCTCATCCTTTCCGCGAAACTTCTCCCTTCTTATACGGCCTGCTGATACACAATATAATCGGGATGACATCTGCAGCAGCTGCTTTATTCTCACTCTCCCCATCGCAACATACGAGGAATTCATTTTATTTTTCCAATGCATTTGTCAAATCCTTCTATCGAAATGCGACCCTACCTTTAGGCATACCGAGAAAAGTAATGTAATTTGATGTAACACGAGCATCTCGCTGATTTAGATGTTTCGCATATTAGTTCTTCTATTTCTTTAGGATTTATGTTTTCTTCGTTGCTGTGAATGTTTTTCGACACCGTTCCCTTTTTAGATCTCTTTTTATAATTACTGTAATATTTCGTAAAGGGATACTAATCAATAAAATCAACTTCAAAGATATTCACTTTGGTTTGATATTCATTTTAAAACATATTATTGCTATACATTAAGAAAATAATCTATCGAATTATATTTCCTTACTTTATTGTCTTTAGTTGCTTAAGTAATTTAAAAATAAGAACACACGTACAAAAACACATAATTTTTACACATATTTAAGTAACCTACTGCAAAATTATTGAGCAGTTGTATTTACGAGATACTAAATTTTTATAATTCAGTGTCTCAGTGGATTAATTTTTTGAATTAATTTTACTCACTGTCTTGGCGTGGTTTTACGTACCAGTAGGTACTACGCTAGAAGGACGTAACATCAGCAACACTAATGATACGTACCTAAGGGTATAGGTTGCAGAATCGTAGAATTAATGTATAACAATTACTATTAAACATTAATGAAACACTTTTTCACATTTTTATTGAATTAATTTTACCCACTTCAGATAACCTAAAATTGGTGAAGAAAAATTGTTGCTGCCCTATAGAAAAAATTTCCATTCAATTTCCATTAAAAATGCCATTTAATTACCACTGATAATAATTAATGGTAATAAATGGAGAATTGCAATTGCCAATGGGATTCCCATTCCCGAACTCGATGGGATTTCCATTGCTGAACGCAATGGAAATTCCATTGCGTTCCATTGGAACTTCATCAGCATGCTTTTTTCCATAATCCATATTTTTTGTTGAGAATTTGGTTCTTCAGGTATCTGAACCAAGGCACGTGCCTGGATGTCTGGCTCTTCATCATTGTGTTTAGATTTTTTTTAGCACTTGCTTCTGATAACTGATAATTACATCACTTTCACAGATGACTTCGGCCTCCTCTATATTCTAGCATGGTTCAAAATCATCAAACAATGCTTCTAATGTAGGCTTTTTCATTTGTCTAGGGGTTGTTTAATCAAAAGGCTCCGGGTAGTTGAATACATATATAATAAACATAATAATGAATATAAACAGCAAACAGCAAAACGAGTAACAAACAGAAACTAAATATATACAACTTTATATACAATATTCAATGTATCGCGTCTTTCAAAATACATACGTCTTCGTGTAGTCACCATAAATATGTCTTCCGTCTTTTTTGAGCAAAAATGCTCAATGTCTAAATGAAATATACCGTTTTAGTCAAACGTCTTACTACCTTGCTTGTCTCTTACTCTACTGCCGTGGTGGTCCCCCGTCCCTCACGTACCGCCAAATGCACGCATAGGTAAAACTAGATTATTGATTTTCCACCACTTAATTGGCAATATCACTACCCTTGCACTTGGGCAAGCAAAAACTGTATCGAAAAAGGCTAATAGTATGTGGTCACTAATGGTTATAATAAACGAATTACCCTAAACTATTCTTAAGAATAATATAAATAAAATACGCAAATATCTCATTCAGAATTAAATAAAATACAAACATTAATCACACCTATTGTTAATCGTTTCGAACGAGACTGATGAAACTGAAATCCATATAACGAAACAGATTATAAATAATTCATAATTCATAATTTCATTTCTTAATTAATTATTTCATTGGAATTCTTTGAGAAATAAAACTTTTCCATTCATATCTAACCATAAGAATATATCAATGGAATTATTCAAAATTCAATTGATTTTCTATTTATCTATCTATTTATTTATGAATGGTTTTATATAGAATTTACAAATTTTGCATTGGTTCCCATTGAAAATCAATGGAAA
>NW_020442412.1:860505-876273 GCF_000699045.2 Agrilus planipennis
TTAATGAATTTATAAATTTTGCATTGGTTCCCATTGAAAATCAATGGAAATTTTTCCTACGGGGCTGTCACTTCATTGCCCCTTGAATCGAACCTGGGTCCCTGGTCTTATGCACCAATACTCTACCACTAAGATACATTAATTTGATGTTATTCTTAGTGGGTAAAATTAACTCAAAAAATTTAATTTACCAATGCAGTTGTATTTGCGATGTCGACATCGTCTGTATGAATCAATTCAAGAAGTAATGGCGACAGTATTGAACTCAATCGAAATATTTAAGATCCGTTGTAGGCCACTTCCGAGACTTTTGGGATTTATCACTTTAGTGGTAATCAAGTCAAGTCAAGTCAACGTAAGGTATAACTAAATTTGTATTCTGCGTAACATATACAAATATTTCGGATTATTTGTTCATTGGATTACCAATGAGGCAGTATGAAAGTATATGTAATATATAATAATAATAATAATAATATGTTGCTTGCTTATGTTTAATACTGTCATACACACATTACGTAAGTTGTCTCGATTAATCACAAACTAAATTAAAAATTCTCCATTATAACGTTGAACTACTTTAG
Source organism: Agrilus planipennis (assembly GCF_000699045.2). NCBI lineage: Eukaryota > Metazoa > Arthropoda > Insecta > Coleoptera > Buprestidae > Agrilus > Agrilus planipennis. The sequence continues at coordinate 861,090 of NW_020442412.1, forward strand.
TATGTTGCCCTCTACGGATATTTGTTACTAATTGAAGTTTATCTAACCTTACAGTCATGGGCGTTAGTAGGACATCTGTCACCTGTCCAACTGAACCTTCGTGAAACGCACATAAACCAAACTAATAAGAAAAGATTAAGTTTTTATATGGAGTATTATCGTTTTGGCCGATGATATAACGAGAATGCCCATGCATGGTGCTGAGAACAAATAAGACTAAAATCACGATTAATGTTTAGTAGTTTCGATAAATTACTGTATCCTGTATTTACTTCGTTCCCTTAATGTTGCACAGTGCACCTGTCGGTGAATAGATAACTTCTCCGATAATTCCCTTAAAAATGATTACCATGATTATCTTTCAATAAAATGTTTACTTTTATGGGTTACTAAATGCTCCTTAACACCAACTTATAGTAATTTGCATTTTCGTGTACATAGTTTTGTTTTGGTTTTTGTTAGGTTAGATTAGGTTTTAGGTTGCAAATGTCATATTTAGTTATAAATAATCATCACAATTTTGAAATATAATTAGTTTGCAAATAAAGTTAATTAAATTAAAGTTATATCTATTTTTGGGAATCCAGCAGTTCAAGAGAAATTCGAGTGCAAATTAGATAGCATAACATCGAAATTGTGAAATATTTAGCATCCGACTGTGTTCTATACTTGTCTTCTAGATAAACTTGAAGATTCCCAGAGGTTACCTTGTACTAATCAAATTCTAGCTATAAAATTGATTTATAGGTTGGGAAAGCATTTTCAAATTTAAAACTGATCTGACCGACACTCCGTTAATAGAATTTTAAGTGATTAAATAAATTGAAATAGGAACTGTTCTGATTAAATATCTATTTGTTTGCTTTAAGGCTAGTTGTACGTAAACTTCCATAAACACCGAACATTACTTCAATCTGCTTTTTAATTTTTATGTGGTTAATTTCAGATTCTCTTTCCAAACAGCAAAATTAGCAAAAATTCCTTACACAGTAAAATTATAGTTATCAATAACATTTCTTTTGAGGTTAAGTTTTCCTGTTTTTATTTTTTACCATTACTTCAAAACACTATTCTAAATTTTTGTGCAAATTTTAATAAGTACATTTGCTGTTGCTACACTTTGTAATTTAGATTCGTTGCTTGTTGTAAATGCGATTTCCCTGATCCCGCCTTGGCGAATTAGAGATAGGTATGCGACTAACCTAATTCACTTTGCTTCCGTACATAGTAATAGCTTCTTAATGTTAAAGGTGTGCCCGCAGGTTAAAGCGAGGGACTAATTAGCTCAGGAATACTAATCCTCTCACGTCAGATCCACGACCTCATCATTTATGTTTGAGGTGTTTAGAAGTGTAGTTATGGATTACACGTGGAAGAAATGAAAAAATGAACTTTAAAGACTGTTTTGCTTAAATGTCGATAACCTAGAGGTTAATTAAAATTCAATAGTAGGAATATTCGACATTGAGTCAGCTCATACGTAACATATTTTATTATGGGTGCATGATGAATTACTTTTAATATTTGTTGTATATATTTTAATCTAATTAACCCCTCCGAGTACTACAATGATTATTTTGTTATGCCCAAAGAAATTAATATTAATCAATAATTGAATAATATAAATTTAAAAGATCGGGCGCCACTTTACTAATGCAAAGAACCAAAGATAATTGCTTCTGGGAAAACTCAGCCGAGGGTTCCTGCACTTACCTGATCGAAGATGAGAGCTCGAATTTCTCAAAAGAAATACAAAATGAAAATAACTATATCAATTAAACATATATTAAAAAATCGGTTGTCTGTAAAGTCGGTTTACTGACGATATTTGAACGTGACAACGTCATAAGAAAATACTGATGGAATGGTTTCATTTTTCAAAAGAAAATTTTAATTTTATTTGTTTGATAGATATTTTGTATGGATATAGAGAAGGAGGTAAATGGAAATGTATTATTGTATAGCAGCTGTCCACGCGGACGCATCGCTCACTCAAGTAGGAGAGAGACAAATGTCGAACGCTGCCGAACGCGGAGGCCGATTGTGCCTGTTTGTCGCTCGTTCCACGCTCTCGCTTGCACTTCAAGCCTTAAACGGAACGCCTCAGAGCGAGGTAACGCCGCATGAGTCATGTTTTTTCGTGCGTGCAGCAGGCTCCATCGAATTATAAGACGTTGTCACGTCAAAAAAATTGACACAGACAATTTGTAAGTATGGAGTGCTAAACAAGATGTGGCAATTCCCTACCCCCTATCGGATGTAACAGAATTCAAAGACGATCAACTACAAACTTTACTGTAGTTACCGAAAAGTAGTATCTATATTTAATTTCATAGATGGTAGTCCAGGATGCTAGGGCATCATTTTAGCATTCTGAGGGACCCTGGTTCGATTCTGGGCTCAGTTGCCCTGGTACAAGTTGTTTTGTTGTTTCCTTGGAACTCATAGGCAAACGCTGGAGCAGTAATAATATTCCATAAATAGTCTTTCACTTCTCTTCTGTCATTTTTTCGTCCGTCCCATGTTTCTCACTCCAACCACCACCCACACATTTCCACAATTCCTCAAGAGAGACCGAAGGGGGCCTTCTACCCTACTATCCATCGTAGTCAGGACGGACTACCCGCCTACCAGCAATAGCAGCTGGTATGAAGAAAACAGCTAAAAGTGAAAATAATCTGAGACAGCGCGCCTTATTGGTTTTAAATCGCTTAAGAATAATTATGTTTCACTCACTTCTTTTGTCTCATCTTTTCGTCCATCTCATGTTTCTCACTTCATCCATCATCACCATCCACGCATTTTCACAATTCCTAAAAGGTGACGAAGAGAGCCTTCTGCCCTACTCTCCAGCGTAGTCCTCCAGCTTAAAGTGAAACGAAGCGCGCCTTGTCGGTTTTAAGTCGCTTGTGAGGCAATCAGGCAATTTTGGTTTATTATAACAGATCTAATCGTAACTTTACACGGTCTGCGATCGTCGAATTTCTGGAAAATTCAAATGAATACTCAAACTACCTTAATAAAACAATATACCTGCCTAGCGATTTACAGCAACTCTGTGGCAAATCTAACCTGTTTATGCTATCGGCAGAGAGTTTTGTTATCACCGGAAATCGTCTACCGGAAACAAAGTGCTTGATTTATTATTTATTACTTTCGTTCCATGAAAATCGCAGATGGTATAAAGCTAGCGAAGCATTATTTCCTAAGCGATTTGAATCCGACAAGATGCGCTACGTCTCACTTGTGACTTTTACTTATTCGGGATTCATTACAATAAAGACATATATTTTAAGCTCTCAAAAGGAAAGACGCTGCGAAGCCATGATTCAATTTATATTTACTGTCCCCGTGGAGCTAGAGTTTCGTCTTATTAATAAGGAGTATATATAAAGGTGAAACCATTCACCATAATATCAATTTACTAGGAAGCATCACAAAGGAAGGATCGCTTTTGATTGCTTCTTTACTGGCAAGTAAATTTTTGTCCATCCTATTTTTTTGCTCTACTCAACTATGAAATTTGCGCAAAAGTACCATATAATTCAAAACCGCGGGGTAGCGCGTTGACGGTTTTTTTATAATACTCATCTTTTACATAAACTTGTTTTGTGTGTGGTCCTCAACCGTAACACATCATTTGCTTTGCTTTCCGGTTTAGAGATTGGAAACTGTCTTTTTCCCAGAGTTTTCGTAGATTAAATAATTATAGATGACGTTAAAATGAAACAGTTTACGAAGCGTCAGATGCGTCAATAATTTGAAAAAATACCATGCTGTATTTAAAACAAAAATTAGGGAGCGGGCGAACAGAAATTGTCAATTTACTTCATTTGCAGCATCTTACCATTTTTGTTCTTCATACTGAACGTTCCCTCATACCATTAGTCTTAATTTTTTGGCGTATGACTTGCTTGAGATATTACTCTCTCAGTATCTTTAAGTGTTTAATCCCGTTTAATAAAGTACGTGATAATGAAATGTTTACAATAAGATAATGTACTTAAAATGAATCTTCTAATTATAATGTGCTTCATTTTTCTATATTTAAATATGTACAAAAAGTATGTTCTGCGTTAAATTCACAAACTAAAGTAACAACGAGATTACTACTTACGACAAAACAGTGCATATTGGTCAGAATTGTGTCGAAACTGTCAGATGCGGATCACGATTTCCTTGTTAGACCACTATAGCGCGTCGCAAATAGTTTCGACAGAACACAGGCCAACTCTACCTGCTGCCTAGAACAGCGTCTTATGAACGACTACAAACGACGTGATGAATGCCATCTACAGTACAATGCTGTATTTAGTGGAATCCAATATGTTCAACAAGGTCCATTTACTTGCTTAACTGAATCCGCTACGAATGATTTGCACAGTGAGCAATGGCCTTAATATAATATTTATGTATCTACAACTTGATAGGAATAGCTTGGCATTTGGATGTTTTACGCTCTCCAAAGCGCGTTGGATGCAATTACTTCTGTGGGTGGGGACAGTCAGTTCGGTTCTGATGCTTTCGTAGAGACATGCCGGTAAAACGTAAACTCGCCTATTATTGTTAGAAAATAAAAACTCCAAAAATTTCAATCACATAGATACCTACCTGTAATTAGAAATGCTTCATTTTTTATTTTATTGACTTTAATAAAATATCTTCCACTTTGAATTTAAACACAAACAACAAAATCAACAATAACAACTAGAATAACAATAAAAAATAACAAGGATAACTGATGGTATTTATTAACTAGTAATGACACTTTTAAAGCATTTCAGATAATTGGACGTCTGCTGTACAGAAACTATACAGAAGGGTTCATTATAAAGTTACATGTTACCTTTTATCCCTTCCCTGAATAGTTTAATTATGTTAAGCTTACATAAATATAAAAGCAACTTCTGATAATACAATAGCAATGTGTTAATAATCTGTATTATTATCATAAGTATACTTCATTTATTTTCTCTAGCGATGTGCCCCTTCCAATATCTTGGATGCGCGCTGGCAAAAGCATAGGTAGGGAGAAAAAAGCTCATTATACTCTTGACTCTTGTTCAATAAACATTATTTTTCATACAGTACCTCCCAAAAGTTTTGTTCAATCATGAATAGTAGTGCGAGTCGAAAACAAGCATTAAAGCCTTTAATATGTCTTCAAATATAAATAAACATCTCGTTGATATTTTCAGTGGTAAATGGTACCAATAACAGCACATTTCAGCAATGCAATTGTAGTGGATAAAGTGGTCAATTTTTCCTTGCAGTACTGTACGAATTATACGCTCCTCGCCGGTTAAGAATTTGGCCGAGAGTTGTCTCCTTCCTTTTCTGGCCTAGTGCTGTTCTTTTTTGCTTTGCGCCGGTCATACTGAAGGTCACATCGCTACAGAAAGTAAACGAAGTATAAATGAGTTTTCGTGTAAATATTACTGATAAAATTAAGACTACCAGGAGTAAATTTACTTGCGGACAGTGTAGGCTCGGTATGAAACAAAGTATGAGTATTGAGGGACAAAGTGCATCACTTTCCTCCCGAATGCGTTTCTTCTGTTTTTTACCCAGTTCTCTCAGAATCTCAGATGCCAAGCTATCTCTGACAAGTAGTACTTATTTTGAAATTAAATTGTTCATGCGTAATCCTATATCCCTCTGTTGAAGCCTTAGATCGTTATTATAATATACAAATATGACAATTCCATTTTTTGAAATGCACCTGAAAAGATTTTAAGACTTTAAATTAAAAAAACTATTTTACACGTATTTCACTTTTTCGATATCGGCAATAACTTTAACTCTATGATAAGATATTTTGTTAAATGTCTTCTACAATTCAATGTAAGTAGTGAAATAACTTAATATTAATTCCTCTTTTAAGTCAAATAGCTCTTTCAAACCACAAGGAAATTCAACCCCGAAGCACCTACAACTATTTTAATTTACTTCAATATTACGTTCTTAATTTCTACTGGGACTGTCGTCGTAATGAAGTCACTCTCCGAACTTTTTAAAACTTTTTATTTTATTTTGTCAGAAGCAAAATTTTATCATTCCAGACGGGCTGCAGGAGCTTATAAGTAATTTAAATATTTAATTAGTGCCTTTAAGTCTACAGAGTAAACCAAACCGTTGATTAATTAAATTGGATCGTTTCTTGCTTTATAAGGTGCGTAATGGTAATCCTTGTCGGAAATACAGATTTCCAAAAACCGGAAAATAATAATAAAAAACGTTATTACTATAGAACGTAAATAATGGTAATAGCTGAAATATATAAACAATTGAATCAGATTGCTATAAAAAATGATTAAATATAAATGGTTTTAGAAAAATGATAAAAAACTCCATTCATATTACCTAACTAGTTCACAATTTACAGGATGTTTCTGAAATAAGTAGCAAGCTTGCAGTAGGTGATAGGGCATTATAAATCAAGAAAATTAAGTAAATGTTTAGTGGTCCGAAAGCCCACCATTATAGTGAAAATACAGGCAAGGGCCAGTCCAACCCTGGTAGGAACACGCAAGGAAAAAAGACATAGCAACACCGCATTCAATCAGCTGCTACTTAGCAGTATCGGCTTTGTATTCCCTTTGTATTATTGTATTCATGTATAGTTTGTTACTTTTTAGATTAGATCACGTCTGATTGACGATGTTTATGTTTACAATCATCCTAGTACATATATTAACGTTTAGGTTTGTATTACCTATGTATGTAGACTGTCGAAGTCATTAGAGGTAGGTTAATGTATCACTGTTATAGGTCAGTGCATTATTATTACATCGACTAATGATTGAACTTCTTGATGAACATTTTCCTAGACGCTGAAATGAATGGATCCTTTATCTTGGTCGGCGCGCATCCCTGATCTAAATCCCTTTGACTTCTGTGTATGGAATTCCATGAAGCAGTGCGTGTATTAAACGCTATTGCAGAACGCTAATGATTTGCACGACCTAGTATGATCGTTGCAAATAAAGTACACCATGCCGGACGTTTTTCGGCGAAATAATTTTTGTTATATACGGACGTATGTGTGTGTATTTAGTGGTGTTGTAATGAATTTGTTCTATTGGGAGGATAGAACTATTGGCGAACCACCCATAAAAAAAGTGACGGACCTTGGCAATATCCCAATGGCGGTTTAGAAATTTACCAATCCAGAGGATATTAATTTACCAATTAAAGTTTGTATAACGTTAACTTTTTCTCTCAATGAACACGTTCGTCCAAATGAAAAAAGTTGTAATGCTGCTTATAATGAACAATCTCTAAAGACGTTTTTAAGTCATTCTGTTAATATCTAAATATAATAACGGTTTTTTATACAAATCTTTGGAAATCCAGAAAAATATCTATCTTAGAGAGTCTGGACATCAAACTTATTCTCCTCCTCTACTTTTGCACAAATTGTAGTACGTAAAGAATAGCTCACATTTTACATTTTTATCTTTGAAGTAACTCCTTCCTTTACGAAATCATATAAAAATTCATTTTTTGGGGTTTCCATTTTTTTTCTATTTTATAGCGAAAGTACACCAATTGTCTCCTAACTATATGTGTAGATATCACTTACCACGTATCTATTATTTTATTTTTGCGAAAATATCTCTACCTGTTACTGAACAATTTTAGTCATATTGCTTACATCATTGCAATATTATCTCGCATGAGCTATTATTTTGCATATTTAAAGAAACCGATAACACCTGGGTTTCAACAGTTTTCCGTAAGTATTTGGGAATGGTTCTTAACAAAGGAAATTGCTCATATGGCAAATACCTTACTAAATAGGTATATGCAAATGACACTACAAAACTAGAAATTATCTGTTTCTGTTAAGTCAGGATAAGTCAGGACAGAAGAAGCAGTATGGATATAAAGCAGAGGATAGCCCAGGTTCGAGTCGCCTTCAATAAAAAGAAGTCACTTCTATGCTCATGAACGGTTTATTTAGACATTTGAAAAAGATTGTTAAAGGTGTATGTTTGGAAAAGGTTAGATGCGTTCGAAATGTGATAGTGTTACAGGCGAATGATGAGGATACCGTCGATAGAAAAGGTTAGAAATGAAGAAATATTAGAAAGAGTAAGAGAATAGAGGACTAAAAAATTGGAGAGAAAGGTTGATAGGACACTTTCTCAGGCATGAAGGTCTAGTCACACACATTAGAGGTAGAAACGGTTAGTAGGGGTAGAGGTACGCCAAATAGTTAAAGATGTGGGTTGTTTTAGTTTTAGGGAAATGCGAAGATTAGCTCAAGATGCGAAAGAGTAGAGGTACGTGTCCAACTGCTCTAAGTACTGAAGACCTTATGATGATGTTTATGAATCATTTGATTTAAAAATGAATCATTTAACTTTTATTTACAAAGCATCTGCTGTGAATAATTTCTATTAAAAAAAATGAAGGAATGCGCGTTCATAGGTCAACAATTAATTGCAGTTTACAAATTAAAGCTAATTTATCTGATATTGTGTTTATAAAATCGCGGAGTCCAACACAGACTTTATTTAAGATTATATCAATGTTCTATTCACACCAATGTGAGTTATGTAATTTTCATTTTCCATTTTCATTAGTTGATTTTATTTTGTATATACACCTTTTTGCTAAAACGGTATTTATTTAAATTGAATCGTTATAATTACGATTCGAAATATGTGGAGCGAATATCTATTTTGAAATGCATGTAGAATAGAGTAAAAGTATAAAAGTGACAGCAAAATATGATCCACACCTATTATTTACAAGTTATTGCGCTATAAAATTGGGTTACAGTTGACATGTATAACTATTTATTTATCACAATAAGCATATAAATCGAATTTTAGATTATCCAAACTAGTCGTCAAACTATTGCACAATTGAATATACAAGTAACTTTAAAATCACATACATCGCAATGCCGCATTAATAATAATCGTATCAGTAATTCCCGCGACTTATTTAATATTCAATATATTACAGCGTTTCAGCTTTTTAAAAAGTTAACATTCATTCAACTCAATTTTTACAAATGTATATTCTTGCACTGCATTTATCCTTATGTAATTTAAAATATGGTTCAGAATATACAACAAATTATAAGGTAATCCTAAAATGTAGCATCGTACTACAGATGGCGTTTACCGCGCCATTTGTGGCATTTTTTAAAACGCACTGTTAAGATAGCAGGTAAAAGTTAGTCTGTGTTCTGTCGGAGCTGTCTCCGACGCGCTGATGAGATCTAGAAAGATCGACATCGCGAACCGCGTCTGGCAGTTTCGACAGAATACAGACCATTTCGAATTATTTTATTCGATTGTGGTAACGTGTCTATCACGTTGAGGTTAGCTACGCCGGGATTCATTTCAGCAAGTAGATATCCATATATTTAAATGGACCTTGTTGGAGCATACGTAATCCTCAAATGTAGCATCGTACTACAGGTGGTGTTTACCGCGCCATTTGTGGTATTTTTTAAAACGCGCTGTTAAGACAGCAGGTCAAAGTTGGTCTGTGTTCTGTCGGAGCCGTCTGCGACGCGCTGATGGGATCCAAAAAGATCGAAATCGCAATCCGCGTCTGGCAGTTTCGAAAGATAACAGATCACTTCGAATAATTTTATTCGATTATGGTAACGTGTCTGTCACGTTGAGGTTAGCTACGCCGGGGTTCGTTTCAGCAAGTAGATATCCACACAAGTGCGGACCTTGTTGGAGCATACGTAATCCTAAAATGTAGCATCGCACTACAGGTGATGTTTACCGCGTTGTTTATGGTATTTTCTAATACTGAATTCGTTTGTGTCTATAAATGAACCTGCATCGAAAAAAATTACTACTTTGTTTAAACATTCTTAGGTATTACAAATGGGTAGTAGTAAATTCGGGCGATCATTACGACAGGTAGAAGAATTCATTAGGGTCAAAATGTAAATTCGGCCGCTCCGTTCAAATCTATCGAAAATTGAGTATATTCGGCCGGAAAAATTGCTTCAAGTGGTTATTAGAGAGAACACTTACCTTCTACATATTGTAGTATTTAGATATTGAAATAAAAAGAATATTAAACTACAATAAAATGAAACTTTATCAAAGAATGTAGCAGTTTCTTTCATTAATATGTAGTCTTCTTTAATAAAATGCACTGATTTTGCTTTATTTTTGTCGTTCTCAGTAGTAAATTATCTAATTGAGAGACCACTTACCTTTGTTGCAAAAGGTTGTTATTGATTATATGCATACTCATATGATAAGAGACCTAAGATGTTGTTTCTATTTTCTGGGTCTACCTGGGCCGAATTTTAATTTTTGAGGGCTACGAAACGTTTTCGGATTTACCACTGTAATTAACAAAAAATCCATTAAATCGGCCGAATTTACAATCGCCGATTACATATTACTACTTACAAATAAAGCCTTGTGGTGTAACGTAATTGATAAATGGATAAAATTTAGTATCGTAGCCTTGTTTATTTTTTATTTCTTTGTTTACCTTAATTTCAATGTTTACAGAAAAGGTTTATATTTTCAGTTAAAAAAGTTTGAATCTATCTGATCACTGGATGTGTTGACAAAATTACGTCAATTCGAAAGAGCTTTGTAGTCAAATTTTTCGTTTGGAATTCGTTCTACCTTTTATAAAATATCTACGAAGGTGCTCCCATTACCAGGAAAAATAAGAAATTGGTAGAAAGTCTTAAGCAATGTCTGTAAACAGTTACGTAATTTTTAATATCTCGGGGTTGAGACCTTTTTCTTTCAATTTATTTCACCTGTTTATTTATCGAAGGATTGTGGTGACACCGAGCAATGCGGCCTAGAGACTTACTTCACAGTTTAACATTCGGAAGGACATTGGTTCGAATCCGGGTCCTCTTGCATTGGTCTGTGGTTTCCTAGGCTCATTTAGGCAAACAGGGTTTGGGAAGTTTGCCAGTTTCTTTAAATAAAAAACTTCGTTCTTTAATTACGCTAAGTATGATTTATTAAGCGATGGAGGTACTGTAGAGGATTATTTTTCCCGGCTAATGTTCTCTCATGTAGTACTGTCTATTTTCCTCCCAGACTCTGGGAAACTTTTAGAATGTTACCTTTGGTCGATGGGATTATTGTATGTTATAAGTACAAACGCCTGCACCATCGACGTTAATGTTACGACAGTATATATTTTATTTTTAACTAAAATTTAATTGTTTGGGTCCCTACGCAGGCCAGTAATAATTTTTCAAAAATAATCATTCGCTTTCCTTGTGTCTTTACTTTGTCCATTTAATATTTCTGTCCCCAACCACCACAACCCACCATTTTTAAATGAAAGTTGATGGGAATGAAACAGACAAACGTCCTTTATCTATGGCGATGTGAATAACTGGACAAGATATTCCTAGGAGGATGATACTATCTAAAAAGTAAAAAAAAAGGGACCAGCGTGTATTCGTGTAGACGGGTAAAAAGTGAAATTTCATTACATTGTATATTATAGTAGTATTAAAAAAAATGGCTTAAACTATTGTATTAACTAATTATTAAACACCAGAAAAATACAACTTTACTTCGAGCGGACGAATGCAGAATGTTGGTCTAGTTTTATTAAAAATATTTACACTTTTACCATACAAAACTGTAAAGGGGAGTTACAAATCAAAACAAACACAAATGCATACTCAATACATATGATTACGGTACAGCGTAGATGCAATCTGCTGACAATTTGTCGAAATGGCAATTTTCGGATTATTGATTGCTATTAGTAGGTTAGCTTCTGACGCCTTTTCAAAAGATTCCATTTGGACACTTCCACCACACTTGGGACAAACGTGACCCGTGACGCTGTGGCGCATGACGTCACATTTTTCGGTTTTATACCGTAGTAAATTTCCTTCTCATCGTCGATAAAGAAGTTTCACTTCAATAACAATTCGAAATAGAAGTGAATACCTAAGGGAGGGTACAAAGACCAGCAAAATGAAAAAAGTTGAGACACTACCAAAATTGGTTCAAGATTTGTTTACCCAGCAAAGTTAACTTTTCGGTGTTAGTCTGCGCATATGACTTATGACCATCATTAGAATACCAAAATTTTGACAATATTTTGTTCTCAATCATAAGGACAATGATACCTATAAACATAATAATTTTGTTTTACATGACTATTTATTTTTTTTTTATTTGATAATAATCGTAATCATAGGTAATGATAATTTGTTCGAAAGAAACAATAAATATGTCCTAAAGCACTTATGAATGGTTTTAGGCTCTAACTAAAAGGGTTGAAGACGGAAAATTTTTCATGAATAGAACGTTGACTGAACGAGGAGGGAGTGTGACGTAAAAACCATTCGAATCTATAAAACCCACCTTTTTCTTACATTATTTTACGGAACCTTTGCCGAAGGTCCGCCAGTGTTACTGTTCAGGATAGGGCCAATTTTTATCGACAATTGTGAGGCAAAGGAGTCAGTCGAACCCTGAATGAAGTTTTTATCTCTAATGATTGATAATCGTAGGCTTATCTTCTCCTCTACATGAGTATCTAAAACCTATAAACCCGTTACTCTCGAATATATATTATATTTTTAATAGAATGCATTTTAAGCAGTTTATATTGAAGAAACTACATACAAATATCACATTATACTGCTTTTTTTGTATTTCAACATGTACTTATCTTCTATGTTAAAATAACTTTTTTTTTTTAAACTATTTAAAGATATGTTTTACAGCTCTACCTATCCAGCCATCTAAAGTTCAAGTATCAGAGACTACAGCCACTTCGGTCAGGTTAAGTTGGTCTTACAATGGAACAGAAGACGTACAATATTACGTTATTCAGTTTAAGCCGAGATATGCAAACCAAGCTTTCAGCGAAATATCTGGCATTATTACCATGTACTATTCAGTTCGAAATCTGAGTCCCTATACAGAATACGAAATGTTTGTCTCTGCTGTAAACAACATAGGCAGGGGGCCGCCGAGTGCAACTGTCACCGTTGTTACAGGAGAAACAGGTGGGTAATTATCTGATAGAAATTAGTTGCATATGTAACACAGTCTGGCACGTGTTTAATTAACTACTTCTTTCAAATCTACATGCTAACACCAGGCACAATTTGACACCTGAACGGTTTCGTTGATGGTTTACTGTATAACACCAATGTCCATTTCACCACTGTGAATGTCAAGTTAAATTTATAAACATGCTAGGAAACATGAAAACCACGTGTTAAACATGATGCCATAAAAATTAGTTTGGCTCTTACAATACATTTCACACATCGGAATCAAATATCACATGCATGCTAAATGATAATGAAATATTCTGAAATGGCAGTTTGTTTTAAAAATGATATAATTTCAATGTATATCGGTTGTATCTGTTGTTATGTTAATTCGTATTGGCAGCTACAAAATTAAGTATCAAAAAGCCTTACAAGGTAACTGTAAAGTAGGAAAAAAGGGGGTCATGATGGGGTAGCTAAAGGAAATAACAAAAATACAGCATAACAGGTAAACGCTTTCGCGACCAGTAGGTAAACTGACGCTGTCCTGATTCGGGTCGAAAGGCTGTCGATATTTGAAGATGCTTTCTAACGTTTCGCTAGCAGAAGTGGTAAACTAATTCAGAGATCCTTCCATCTGAAGCTGTCCATGTCCAGCGTGGATTTCTTCTGCGTCACACGTTTCAAATGTCCTACCATTTCGTCGTTCTTTTTTGTTGTAAATATAGCTTCTCTTAGGGTTTAAAGGTAAATCAATTGTAACATTACAATATTTTGTCATTCTTAACATAACTCTCTACTGCAGTCTGAGACACTGCGTATGCAGAAGCAGCTTTTTTATAGCCCATTTCTTACCTTAATACATTATCTACAGTTGTTTTTGTAGTATTTGTCGACCACTCTCTTCTTCTGTTTTTTGTTTTCTGTTTATGTACCATGGTTTTTCATTAAAAATAGTAATATAGTGTTACGTATTTGCAAATACAAATGAATCCACACCCACTACCCCATCTTGCTCCAAAGGTTAACTTATACCAAATGAAGTTAAACAACACCATATTTAAAAAAAGACACATTGGATGGCCATGGTTACGTTACACTAAGGACGTTTTCCACTAGACAAAGACGAGACGCTAAACTATTTTTTGGTTTGTAAGCAGTCTTACACATATCGTCATACCTTCATCAATAAACATTGATAAATATTTCTTCTTACTTAAATAAAAGAGTAGGAATTTTTATTTTTAACTGACTTGGATTTGTGACTGAGGAATCGTGGTCAAGCATTTAATCATAGAAGCCAACTGAGGTAGCTGGGTTAGGTGTTGATATAAGATATGGTTGTTCATATCCTTAGTATAAATTTGCTGTTTTTCCCTGCCCACCTAAGAATTGCCATTTGACACTGCTTACACTTGACTTTACGGGAATCATTGCCCAATTTGTCAAAAAAAATCCATTCACGAGACTTTCTTTTTAACATAATTAAATTGTAATTGTAATGAACAATGAAAGTATTGTCATTATTTCTGTAATAAAGTACTACTCTGACCCGTGAAAACCAAAAATCGAAACCGAAGTAAGAAAAACTTACGCGCAAATAAGCTGTAAACAAAGCGTCACGGAAATTGTTGAATACCCCCGAAACCGTGATCGGCCTGGCCGACTAGTTGGCCTCTATACAATCGACTAATCGGCTAGTCGGCCAGTCGGCCAAATTCACAGTCGGTACAGGTCGGACGAAGGAAGCTGGCGAGCGGTTGCGCAGGTACTTTCCCATTTATGACGTATTTGGGTAAGTCACTTGGAACCGATACACAAATAAGCTTTTAGTTGGCGTAAATTATAGTAATAATACGGATAGAACAGTAGCGTACTAGAAAATAATGTAGAAACATAACTTACTAAAAAAAGAAACAATAAACCTATAGTTTTGTTTTATAGTTAGTTTTCACATTCACTGTCATCAAGGGAATCTCTATCACTGTCACCAACATCAACAATTAGTTCTTCTGTTTGTATGCCTATTACTTGCTCACTGATCCCTATTTTTAAATATTCAATCTACGCAACTGATAGGAATACTGAAGAAAGAGGGCTGCAATCGTTATACCTAAAACTGCCTACTTTTGCTAACGCGCATCCACGCCATTTTAAAATTTCCGCCAGCTTCCAGCGTCAGGCCTGTAC
>NW_020442412.1:882920-910504 GCF_000699045.2 Agrilus planipennis
GCCACCTGAATTAGAACAAGCACTTGTTGATTACATCTTAACAAAAAAAAGGAAAAATGATTATAACAGGAAAGAAATGCAAAAATGATGACTATTCTACAAGTTCAGAAAGTGACGAAGACGTCATTCCTGACGACAGTTCCGAAGGCAGTCCTGACAGAAGCTGAGGATGATGCTAAATGTATTTACTGCAGTGGCTTATACTCAGAAGATCGATCTGGAGAAACTTGTGTGTTTCATGTAAGCTTTGGGCACACGGCCTATGTTCTGGTGTGGATGAAGTCATTTTTGTATGTGAACACTGTTCTCCGTTAGATTAAATATGGGCTAGGTACTTGGTCCATGTTTAACTCAACATGGTCCATATTAGCCAAAGCATTTCAAATTCATAAAATATTCAGTTTGCTTTTGTCTCAATTATTTTTCTGTTTTAAATTGAGAAAAAAGTTCATTTTAGTTTATTGTTACATTCTTCGATACATTTACTAACTAATATTTAATAAATTATTATGATTTGACTGCAACACATGGTTTTATTGTTAATTGAGTTTATGACGGTCCATATTTACCGCACTTACTCTACCTAAAAATAATAATCGGTAGACAAGCACTACTGACTGATTCCCGAAACTGCGAGATTGAGATTTAAGTTCGCCCACTACGGATATAAAATAGGGGTAACCATTCACACTGTATAACTTATTGCTCGAGGTGGTAAAACGGTACAATACCTTTAAGGGTTAAGTTCACTTGCGATAACGATACGATGATGGTAACTAAACACCTAACAGAAGCCGTACCATATAATCTGGTTTACCACCGGTAGTAAAAAATAACGGTCGAGACGTCACAATCCCGGATTACTATCCCCGCCAACTTGATCTCCGCGCATTCAAATTCAAATCCAGAATCAATCATAGCGAAAAAATCGGTCACGTTCATGCAAAACAACGCGACAGTACGGACGTATGGAACCCTTAAAATGTAAAACAGTAAATTTCGTGACTTTAGAATGTTTGACCGATTAGTAAGCTATTAGATTATGAAAACATTCAGGGGGAAGTTCTTACATGTTTAATCATTTTCAAGTTTCTAACTGTAAGACCTATTTTCAGTTACGCAAATAATATTAATTTATATTGTTTTAATAACAAGTAGAAGACACTTAGCGCTTATTAATTTGATCAGGTAAGTAGTATGTTTCAAATATTTATTTGTGCTTCAACGTTTCCTGAATTCGGTTTATTGAGATAACAAATCGTTGACAGTCATTTGTTTATAATACAATATGTTGATACTGAGGCCTTGAATTATTAACCCAAGGATCGCCACATATATAACTTAGAGATTATATGAGATGGTTCTCAAAAATAATTACAAACAAATTACGACAAACATAGTCATAAATGAGACAATTTGCTACAAATCATTATGATTGGTTTTTGAAAGCAGTAACCGCCTACGATTTATAATGCGAACGTGACGAAAACGACGGAACTGAACTGTTTTTTACATCTTCATTGCCCTAAAGATTAAATGCTGAATGCTTTATAAGTCATTTTAGCCTAACTCTGATATACCACGATATATCGACGATGTGAACATATTTTACTTAATATTTTCTAGGTCTGATGTGCAAATGTAAGGTTATACAACTCATTTCAAGCGGTTAGAAATATGCTCCTTTCCTTTACCTGGATGCGCTGTGACAAAATTCCAAATTCAATCGTATTTTATCTCGTGAGCATCAAGTGACTAACACTATCAAGTGACGGTAAATGCCGGGTAAAAGTCGATGTCCAAGTCCAAGCAAATAAAAGCGTGGTCGTGCCTTGTGATCGATGGCTGGTTATACGAAGATTCACTGGGCCCGCACTCAGTGCAAAAGTCCGCACACGACATGAAATCAACTTTGATAAATTTTCAATGCAAAACACTGGTAGGTTCGCACTTTAATATGGAACGGATTACATCCCAAATTAACAGTTCTACAAAAGTACTGACTTAGCCAGAAGTTTGAAAGGGCGGTACTGAAGTGCTGTGTGTCCCGGCGAAACAAAATATAATTTCACTATATTTTCGGATTCCCTTGCCTACCGTGGTCCTAGGCTTTTTTATTCTACCATCGATAGGGGATCTTTATTAGAGTAAGTGCGGCAAATATGGCCCATGCGGTTAATATGGACCTTTACGATAATTTAGAACGATAATTTAGAACATAAACCGCACGTATGTTCTATATTTGTAACGGTGATACAGATGAAAAGTGGACTGCATATTGTCAGTGAATTTTTGTTGTGGTGTGTGTGTTTGATATTATTTTGCGGTAAGTTTTGATACGAATTTTACAACTAAGTGTCTTAGTATTGTGAAAAATGTTATATGGAATGTTGAACTACAAATCTAAAGCTTCTTTTATGCATATACATTTTTGTTAAACTTTACTTGCGTTGCAGAAAAAACGGCTAACTTTATGTTTTGATCAGTGTGGATAATATGGCCCGTTAATGTAAGGTATATACGGACCAGTGGTCCATATTAGCATACTTTCTATATTGCAGAGAAAAAAGGGATGGGATACTTAAAGGCATTCAAACACTTCGCCTTTAGATTTAGTAACATCAGCTAAGTTAGGCCGAAAATCGGTTTTGCCACCTGAATTAGAACAAGCACTTGTTGATTACATCTTAACAAAAAAAAGGAAAAATGATTATAACAGGAAAGAAATGCAAAAATGATGACTATTCTACAAGTTCAGAAAGTGACGAAGACGTCATTCCTGACGACAGTTCCGAAGGCAGTCCTGACAGAAGCTGAGGATGATGCTAAATGTATTTACTGCAGGTGGCTTATACTCAGAAGATCGATCTGGAGAAACTTGTGTGTTTCATGTAAGCTTTGGGCACACGGCCTATGTTCTGGTGTGGATGAAGTCATTTTTGTATGTGAACACTGTTCTCCGTTAGATTAAATATGGGCTAGGTACTTGGTCCATGTTTAACTCAACATGGTCCATATTAGCCAAAGCATTTCAAATTCATAAAATATTCAGTTTGCTTTTGTCTCAATTATTTTTCTGTTTTAAATTGAGAAAAAAGTTCATTTTAGTTTATTGTTACATTCTTCGATACATTTACTAACTAATATTTAATAAATTATTATGATTTGACTGCAACACATGGTTTTATTGTTAATTGAGTTTATGACGGTCCATATTTACCGCACTTACTCTACCTAAAAATAATAATCGGTAGACAAGCACTACTGACTGATTCCCGAAACTGCGAGATTGAGATTTAAGTTCGCCCACTACGGATATAAAATAGGGGTAACCATTCACACTGTATAACTTATTGCTCGAGGTGGTAAAACGGTACAATACCTTTAAGGGTTAAGTTCACTTGCGATAACGATACGATGATGGTAACTAAACACCTAACAGAAGCCGTACCATATAATCTGGTTTACCACCGGTAGTAAAAAATAACGGTCGAGACGTCACAATCCCGGATTACTATCCCCGCCAACTTGATCTCCGCGCATTCAAATTCAAATCCAGAATCAATCATAGCGAAAAAATCGGTCACGTTCTTGCAAAACAACGCGACAGTACGGACGTATGGAACCCTTAAAATGTAAAACAGTAAATTTCGTGACTTTAGAATGTTTGACCGATTAGTAAGCTATTAGATTATGAAAACATTCAGGCCAAATTTTTTCTTCTAAAAATTCAGATGTTTCTAACAGGAAACACTAGCTATTTCCAGTCACCCTATATATTTATTCTTGATCACCATGACGAATAGTAGGATATACTAACACTTCAAAAAAAACGGAGATGTATACGCTAATCTCTACTATTAACAAATTTTGATTTGATTTATTATTTTATACTGGAAAGTTGACCCCATGGACCTCAGGGATCGTACCTTGTTTACCAACAGGTAATACTTTTGCAAACACGTTAATCTCTTATATCTTAACTTATTAAACACTGCTAATTTTGTCTGTCGTTGTTGTACCTACATAGTTAATTAAAATTTACAGAAGCCAATTTAATGTTAAAGAAAATGAACAGCCTTTTGAACGCTAAACAACCGTGTATTATTGAGAGCAACAATGCACTCCTAGTTTCAACGCAATCGTATTTATTGCTTTTGTGTGACGGAAATAAACGGAACGGGTAGTTGTCTTATTCTCCCTACCTCTCACTCTCTTCATATGTAAATTTCTTGTTAAATTTCATCGAGGTAGACTCACTTAAACTCAAACATTGGAGCAGCAACGTACGAGCATTGTACAGAAGCGGAAATCTCATACTTGATGTAAATTGCCTGCAGTCCAAGCGATTCAAGTTCCCGACATACATAATTATAATTAGTAAATAGAAATTGAAGGGGAATTGGTGAATGACCTCAAATGCATTTGTTGAATAGAACTGTCATGTCAATTTTGCATTTTCAATTTCATGCATTGTAATTTTATCGATCATAGTATCATAGTATTAAAGACTAGATTTTATTTTACTACGATCATTTCAAATTTAAAGTTTACAAATAAATAACTCTTAAAACTTTTTCTTATATGAAAACGACTAGAACGACAACAAAATTACGAAATCAACATTTCTGATGCGAGATTTCTTATGTGAGACCGCGACATGACGCTGGTGAGAATTGATACTGAATGTAAAATTGTTAGAATAATCGGAATGTTGACGTATCTATAAATGCTGCTTCTTCTTTTGTTGTCATAATTTGTGTTAACAGGGAGGGAGACATTTAAGCAAGGAGTTGCAAAATTTACTAAATTTGCTTGTATTTCCGCCATTCTTCTATTAATTCTACAATCTCGTTTGTTATTCAAGGTTTCCTACTTTCGTTTTGTTTAAAACGTAATACGTTTCTCGCTGCGGAATTTAAACACGTATTAATGCTCTCATCATCATCATAAGGTCATCAGTCCTAAGACTGGTTGGACACGTACCTCCACTCTTTCCTATCCTGAGCTAAACTTCGCATTTCCCTAAAACTAGAACAGCCCACATCCTTAACTATTTGCGAACAGTAATCTAATCTAGGTCTACCTCTACCCCTCCTAACTCCTGTTTCTGCCTCTAATATGTCTCTGACTAGACCTTCATGCCTGAGAAGGTGTCCTACCAACCTATCTCGCCTATTTTTTATTGACTTCCATAGAGTCCTCTGTTCTCCTATTCTTTCCAATACCTCTTCATTTCTAACCTTTTCTACCCACCATATCCTCATCATCCGCCTATAACACCACATTTCGAACGCTTCTAACCTTTTCTTTTCCGCTGCTCCCACTGTTTCACACATGTTTCACACCCGTACAATGCCGTGCTCCAAACATACACCTTTAACAACCTTTTTCGAATTTCTAAATTAACCGTTCTCGAGCATAGAAGTGACTACTACTACTCCTTCCATCCTCACTTATATGACTTCCTAGGTATCTAAAATCAGTCACTTCTTCTAATTTTTAATACTCTACGTCCCAGTTATGTGTTTGTCCCGCCTGCTTTACCATTTCGTATGTCCATGTACCTAGCCTATTACGCGTATCGTTACATTTTAGTTTTTCCAACTCAAGACGTCTCCTATCTTCCCTCTTCTTCATAATTTTGAATTTAAGGTTGATCTTCATTACTACTAAATTATGATCTCTATCTATAGCTACGTCTGGTTAACTCCTACATTCGTTCTCTTGATTTTAGGATCTTTGCCTAACCAGTATGTAATCTAACTGATATCTTTTAGTATATCAGTCCATCTCCGCTAACATTTCTGTTGCCTAACTCAAAAGAACCTGTCACACCTTCTATGCCTTCGCCTATTGCTACGTTGAAGTCTCCTACAACTGTTAGGTTCTTTTACCCATTCGCTGAATTTAACAAGTCTTCTTCTTATACTACATCTACCTCTTCGTTATTGTAAGATTTAATGCCTCGCTAAATAAGTTATTTAATTTCATTAACTTTGAACTCCTGATGGCGTTAAGTGGATGTTTTAATTTAACAGTAATATAATATTATGAAATGAAAAACGAAATTAAAAAGTTGAAAAAGTCCATAAAACTGAAACATGAGTAAAAGTGCCTCATATTTAAATTAATTATTTCTCAGAAGACATTTTCACCAAACTGGGAACTACGCCCTTAATTGTGGCTAAAGGGGTGATTTTTTAAAGAAAAGGAAGTTGAACCGAAAGACAAGGCAACGAATATAATAAGACTTTGTTGGCCGACATGTTGATCTAAGTTTATGAAAGAGAGAAAGCTGAAACGGCAGTTACGGAATATGTGCTTTTTATGCTGTGTAAAAAGCACCTCATCCCTTTTTACGATTTTTCGCGCTTGCATAAATTTTAAAAACCAAGCCTGGAAGACGTTTATGTTCGCTATAAGAAATGGTATCTACATGAAAAAGTAATTTATTGGTGATAGATGACAGGGATTATAAAAGACTTTTAGCTGGAAATAGTTATTTACAATGACAAGAAAGAAGTACGAAATAGACAGCTTCGAATATGAATTCTGATGTACACACTGCAGACTTTACACAACAGCGTAGCCTAGATGTCTAGAACATAGCTCACCATGCGAAAACGCACCGGTTCGATTTTGAACCCATGTGCTCTGATTCAAGTTGTCCTGTAACTTCCTTGAATAGTTTAGGCAAAGGGTTAGGCAGTAATATTCCACATATAACCTTCCACTTCTCTTCTGTCTCCATTTCCTCTGCCTAGTCAACCGCTATCTATCCATTCCCACAATTTTTAAAAAGAGGTTGAAGAAGGCCTTTGTTTTGTGCAGTGAGATAAAAAATTATCTGGAGACCACTCAGACGTTGCGTTACTGAACTACCGTTCTACTAGAATGTTTTAAATAAAACTAGTAGCGAATTTGAGTTGATGTGTTTAATGAGAATGTTTCTTACATACTATCTAACAATATTAAATTTACTTAAAAACTAGAGAACTAAGAAAGGGGTGGAATCTAAATGAAAAATATTCTGGTGGTGGATAAATGTAGGAATTTCCTGAATATCGTCATAGACGAGAGGGTGTTGACTTCAACTAGATACAGAAAAGTTCTGAAAACAAGTATGAAAGAGCTAACAATGAGCCAGGTATTAGTGACAGAAAAACCTCATTTATGCTACCAGGAATTGTTGAATTCATCACGTACAATTTGCTTGTATGACAATGAAATTATTGAAAATATTATAAAACCAAATAATAAACGAAAGGAATTTATGACCTAAAATGTTTGAAGAAATATAAGAAGAAAGGCTTTCACGGCCGGAATCCATAGTAGAATGAAGATTCGNAGAAACTTGAAATGTAATGAAAGTAATTAACAATACTAAATCTCACTAAACGGAAAAGTTTTCGAATTAAAATAACTGTATAAAATATAGATAATTATTAGGACTAAACAGCCTTCCACCATTACACTTAAATGTAGGTAGGAGAGACTGTCGGATTATCAACATAAAGAAATGGTGGGAGTGGAACATACAAAATTTTCTTTTATTACGCCGGAGGATGGGCCAGAAGGCTCTGTTTAGCCTTCTTTGGAAGTAGTGAGAACTGTTGCGGATAGAAACAAATGACGCACGAAATGAGAATAGAAATATAAAAATTGAGAGATTATTTATGGAATGTAACTGCCTTAGCATTTGCCTGAATGAAGTAAGAAAATCACAGAAAAACATAGACCAGTGCAAGCGAACCCGAAATCGAACCGATGAATTCTTTGTGGATTTCAATAAATTGGAAAATAATAAAATTAAAATAATTTAATGCCAAAATTAACTTAATTTGTTACTATTTATCTACCTGTACTAATTTTATTGTAAAAATTAAGGAAGAAGAAGTCACATAAAAAAGAAATAGAATAAATCGTCTCGCACCACTCAGTGATATATATAAACACGAATGTAATGACTAATGACCTTACCGAATGCCTCAAGTGCTCCAGCACGTATACGCGTGATGCGGCCAATTGACCTGTGTGTGTATAAGCTGTTGCGAAGGTCACAAGTAGGTAATAGTGTTTCGTAACTTGACGCTTTCGATAACGACGGGCGATAAAATAATGCAACTGTCAAACTGGCAGCTGTTAATGGCTCGTTAACAGGGGTGGTTTTCTGTGCATACTTTTTACATCCCCTACGTTGTAGCGCTATAGCGAGATCTCTACACTGTTTCCGGATGTTATCTTACATATATTCTGGAATTCTAATTAGACATAGTGTATATACTACTTCCAAGTTCTTATAAGAAAAAATTCTTATCCGACTATTTTTATATTGTTTCATACGTTCTATCCTGTCTCAGTATATTAACACCGTCACTATGTATTACAGCCATGTAAAATCCTCAAATTAGAGACGAAACTTCGGTGCTAGTTTTGTTTATAATAAATCTTTTTTATCCCAGATCGGCTCTGACTATTTTATCTACTATACACTAATGGGTAAGAAATGGAACACGATACCTAAGCTATATTCGATGAGTTTTCTCATCTACTAACACCACATTTAAATCTTTCGAAAATATAATTTATTAGGACTCTGCAATTGTTAACGATAAACTAGTCCGAAATAAGGAAAAGAAAATTTTTTTACTACTGTTAACATAAAAAATAACGTTTATTGTGACAAGATAGCCAACAAAATTTGTAACAATCTTAATACATTAAGCATCAATACCATACCATTAAATAAATGTAAGTGAACTACAAAAACAAAATTGAACTGTTATAAAACCCGGCGTATGTAAATTATCCTGCAATAGCTGTGACGCTTGTTACATTGGCTAGACTGGTAAAACCCTAAAAATCCGCTTGAATGGACATAAAAAATCAACAATTCAGTAAAAAAACAACATAGTACGGGTATTGTTAGTTATCGTATAAATTATAATTGTTTCTTTGATTCGAACTGTATAAAACCAATACATAAGGAAAGATGCGCTTGTTTTGTTGGAATATTTTGGATTTAAAAAATATATTCGTATCGGAAACACTTTAATTAACGAACAACAAAACTTCATTAATGTACCTATAGTAGATGTTGAATTTACACTAAATTCTTCGAAATTAGCAATTAAAGTTATTCCATACATGTATTTACAAATTCATGTACTTATTAAGCGTTCATTGAAGAACTGACGGTAATGTTTAGAAAGAAAAAGAATGTTCACTGATTTAATAGATTTGTTTACACAAAAAGGAAAAACGTTCAAACGCTGTTAAAAGAGAGGCCAACAATTGTTGTTTCCTCGAGGAGGGGAAATGTTCAAAAGAGGAGGTAGTATCGGATTCGGTAGGAATAGCCTGGAGTAGCTTAAGTAGCCTCTACGTAGAGAGGGGTGGTGCGAGCTCTATACTCCCACTTCGTTGGAACGGGTGTTGGTCGGTGATGTAGGAAATCGACGGTAGCTCTATCTACGATGGAATTATTTTGATACACTAGCTGATCCGACAGACGTTGTCCTGTCTTAACTATGAATATTGAATTCGAATTGGTATAATTGATAAAAAAAAAAAATTATTCAAAAAATAGTGTTTATTATACCTATGCTCTATGATACGCAACATTCTGGTGTGTATATGAATAGTTTTGCTGGTATGCCGACAAGGGAACAGACGACATACAATTGGCTATGTAAAAAACATGGATTTTCGAGATTGATCCCACAAACACTTAATGACTGCCCTTGCGATTTATTTATCTAATGTACCGCGCAACTTTCTTAACTTTTTCTTTCATAAGAACAAATACAACCAAAAAAAATTAGCGACATTGGCCCAGGTGTTCACGCGTGATGCCATGAACAAGGGAAATAGGGATTTATTTTTATTTATCATACAGCATTAGAATAATAAATACTATGTCTTTCAATAATTATTTTTCATTAATTATACTAATTCAAATTAAACATTCATAGTTAAGACATGACAACGTCTGTCGGGTCAGCTAGTACTTAATAAATGTAAGTCGAGACTTTTATTAAACCCCCCAAAATGTGGCATAATTAAATGGCAAATCTAAAAGCATAGTTTGTCTCATAGTGTAAACCTACCGGATTATTTTAAACAAAATGCTGCTGATAAAAGGTGAGCTAATCGTTGTTGCAGCATGCATAAGTTCAAAGCATTTATTTGACTTCTTACATCAGTGCATAGATCTGGAAATTTCTGTGCGCTGATATTTATACGTAACAGTGGGTGAATCGTGATCCTTTTACCTTTTCGACGGAATGATGGAATTTCAGCATTCTACTTCTTTTTACACTTTAGGTGAGATGCATCTACAAAAGGCTTTTCAACTTGTTCAGTCGCTTTATGCGCTTTTGAAAATGCGATCGCTTTTACTTGCCGAGCTGAAGATAACCAAACAAAGGGAGCAAAGTGTCAGTTGACCAAATATTTCAACGACTTTTTGAAAGTTAAAATTTAAAAAGGAAATTTAATATTACGTTTCCAAATCGTTTTAGAAAAATACATAGTACAATGTAGTTAATTATAATTATTAGTAAAATACTCTTAAGTGGTGTAAGAAGCAGTGACACTTCGTGGGTGTTACACGAGTTGTTAAAAACAGCTTTTGCGTGATTTATTCACACTAGCTAATGACAGATTGTAGTTGAAATGCGGTGCTTATGGCGGAAAATCCCGTCTAGGTGAAGAGATAGAAATTAATGATAAATAGTTAGAATGAAGCAATGGTGCTTTAGAATGGAGAGGAAATTGTGGCTGTTGACAGCATCGCATTCATAAAAAAATTGCTTGTGATACCAATCGTTTCACAATGTCATTAATAAATTAAGTAAATTTTTTGATATGAAATAAATATGAACTTAATGTTCTATAAATAGCCCAACAAATAATCAAAATGGTGGTTAAGTTGGATTAAGCTGATTGCTTAATGAAACACTTAAATAATTGATGAATAAAAAAATACTTGTTGTGGGTGATTATTGACGATGAAGAAAAACTCTTTGTTGAAGAGAGAAGTAGAGAATTTATTTTACAGAAAATGAAGATGAGTAAAAGAGAATAGCGGAAAGTCGGTAGATGTTAATATGAAGAATGGCTGAGAGAGACTGGTCTTTGAGGGTGCAGAAATTATGTCACGAAGTGAAAAGTGAATATGCACATGTGTTTTTATTTTAGGGTACAGCTCTTGAAAAGAAGGAACCGTCGACTTTCGTTCTCAGAATTTTCTGTCGATCGGTTTTTGTTAGTATGAAATAGGATACTTTATGTGGGTTAGGTATAGATACATTCAAAAGGCAGGAAGTCAGATCCAGAAAAGAAACTGTTAACATGCTGTTAGTAGAAAGGCAGTTCGTTAGAATATTTACAAGTTGAAGAAAAGCAGAAGTTATATATATACAGAGTGTTACATATTATTTACAATGATTATGATGATATATCTACAAAACAAAAGACTAAAATACATAGTGTAATAGGCGAGGGTCGCCACATTGTTTAATATATTTCGCTAAATAAATGAAATATGTACCAACCGTTTTTATTTTTAATACCACATTGGCAGAGTGATGACCATTCCTCCCTTTTTTCATTCATTTTACCTATGCACCCTTATGAACTTACACTGCCTTCGCCTGCATCATCTCATAGATAATAACCAAATTTAGTTTACAGGTATTCAGTAAGTATTACAAAGGTTACATAGCCTACAAATTACGGAAATATTCATACCAGCGCGGATATTTATCATAAAATGCACTACAATTGTCAGTCAATATACTATACACAGAGGGTAGTGACGTCAACTGTCGTTACCTATCAGTATTTAGGGTACCTGGTACTTTTCAAAAAAGTACCAGATACTTTTCAAAAAAGTACCAAATACTTTTTACTTGGTACAAATGTATCGTTCTCGTTGAGTAGTTCCAGTTGATTTACAGCTTCTACGCACTACGTTTCATGTTTGTTGGCGAAACCGCACTCCGCAGCCGTGAGCGTGTAGGTACTTTCTACCAGGTACACTTATTTTCGGCTACGCGGTATATTCAGATCTCGACGACTTCCGGGTACTTTGTACTCGTTAGTTACTATACTGACATCAGTAATAGAAGATGTTTCTGAAATGACTAGCAGATTTTGGAGGGTATTAACTAGATACGAAAGAGAAGCGCATGACGAGTAAAGCAGTGTGGTTAAGTAAAAAACAAAATAATTTAAAAAAAAACCAGAAGGAGTTAAAATCTGAAACCAGTTCTGGGCGTGAATTTCGAACGTACAGGGAAGTGTAATAACAACTAATCATCTACATTGATGGATAATATAGACAGTGACAATTGCAGAACAACTGAAATCATGTAAATATCAATAGCTTACTACGCTATTACAAATAATAATGTTTATACGCCGATTACGATAGGAATTAATCAAATAGCTACTTTGTTCATGACTGATTGTATGCAGTACTAAGTATTTAAAGTACACATCGACATGGAACATAAAAACACAAAAGAAAGAAACAATTAACGTTCCGTAAACAGTAATAGGTAAACTAATATTCTCTGGAAAATACCACAAATGACGTGGCGAACGCCATCTGTAGTACGATGCTACATTTTAGGATTACGTATGCTCCAACAAGGTCCATTTAAATCCAGGCGTGGCTCACCTCAACGTGATAGGCACGTTACCACCATAATCGAATAAAATAATTCGAAGTGGTCTGTATTTTGTCGAAACTGCCATTTGTGGTATTTTCTAAAACGCGCTGTTAAGACAGCATGTAAAGGTTGGTCTGTGTTCTGTCGGAGTTTTTAGATGGATGGTTCGCCAATATTATCACTATTCCCCCATTAGAAAAAATTAATTACAACAGACACATGTGTATGTACACTATTGTTCGAAATTCGAACCCCGTGCTAAAGGATAGGCTTCCATACGTCTACGAAAATTATTTGAGTTGCGCAAAAACGTCGGGCGTTTGGCGTATTTCATTTGCAGCAATCATACACTGTCGTGCAAAGCATTAGCGTTTTGTACTGGCGTTTAATACACACGCTGTTTCCTGCAACCTCGAAGAAGTCAAGCGGATGATCACAATTATGCGGCGGTCAAAGCATACGACCCGTACGTCTAATCCAACCTCTAGGAAACTGTTCGTCTAGGTCAATGTACCTAATTATACTGTTCTGTACTGACCTATGATATTGACACACTGACATACTGCCAATGACTTCGACTAACTACTTACATATACGCCTATAGCGTTAAGAAAACAAATAGCTCCTATAGGCTATCTGTAACATAAACATCGTTAATCACACTTAATCTGATATAACAAATAACCTACAATGCATGAGTATAAAAATGTAAACTCTTGATTATTTCTTTTAGAGCTTTTTAAATTGTAGTACTTAGTTTTTCTTCTTCGATTGATCCCTTCAAAAAATAAAAATGCCAATAGCGAAATTGGTTAATAGTATATTGAAAAAGGAATAATTTAGAATGTAGATGTGGACGTTTTGGTCAATAATATTTTTTTGACCCTTATCAACACCTGTCAGTAATAAAATATAAAGAGAGAACCAATATTAACGTAAAATATTATTTTATCAAAGAAAAGTGTGCTACAATTTAAAAATACAAAAAAATACCAGGTCTGGATGAGTGACTCTTGCCTATACTTTCGAATACGTTTTCTTTATTGTTGTTTTATAGTGCCCCATCGTCTTGTGTATGCTTTCTATTTATTTCGAAAACACCCTGAATGTAACGTAAAATATATTAATTGTTATTTTCCATTTTTGTTATAAATCAGCAAGTACTATAAGATGTATTCTTTACAGATATTATACTGAGTAAAGAATTTGATATTTATTTCATTAAGATCCAAGTGTAAACAGCATCTAGTGGGGTTTTACTGCTTATGAGGTCTTTCATGCGTTAGGCAAGGCCTTATTAAGTATCGACTGTCTTAACTGAGTCTATAAAACAGCGTACATATTGTTATTATTTTATTTAACTAATTACTCTTTACACCACTACCATTAATCACTAGTTATACAATATGTCACACTCATCGGTTGTTTTTATTTTCCTTTCTATCGCCTTGCAGGTATAACCTGAATTGACTGATTCTGGCCTCGCGATTTCTTATTAATAGGAACTGGAGTTACTTTAGATATAGTATAGTCGAAATAAGAAGGCAAAGTCCCCAATAAATAACGCACACTAAAGGCATATCGTTTTTCTCGTTCTTACAAACGGAAGATATCCTGTCTTTACTCTCTAAACACGCCTCCTCCACAGCTGNTCCATATTTAAAAGGGCACCAACCAAAAACTACTGCGTAGAATTAATTGGAATTTTTCACACACAAGCCTTGCTATATGAGCTCTCAAAGCATATAAAAATTATACGGCTTAAATGTGAACTTGGGTCCAAAAGAATACAATTAAATCCTCTGTCGGGAAAAAACGAAATGACTTTTCGAACAACCCTATAAATTAAGCCGACCCTGTAAATTTACCCATTTCATGTAGGGATAAATGACAAGACAAACATGTTGTCGATCGTCTCATTTTATTCGATTGATTTATATGAAATGGAGGTGCAGGCCTCGACGCAGCTGTGGAGGAGGCGTGTCTAGAGAGTAAAGACAGGATATCTTCCGTTTGTAAAAACGGGAAAAACGATATGCCTTTAGTGTGCATTATTTATTGGGGACTTTGCCTTCTTATTTCGACTATACTATAGATTCCAAACACTCTGGTCTTCCTTGTTGGTAGAGCAATCTAGGAAATCCACTGTGACCTCATAATGCTTCTTCATGTATGGTGTGTTGCTTGCATATGACGATATATACGTGATAGACATGAAAACTATTTTAATGCGTCCGGTAGTTTCAATAAAATGCTGGCCAAAAACTTAAAATAAACCTTTTTATTTTGTCAATATGTCTCTATCGAGCAATGGAATCATTGTCTAAACTCATATATTACCTAAAATGAGTTAATTAATCTATACTTTTTCTGAAATAAAATAATATTAACTGACGTGGAATTTAGGTGTCCTTTAACAGATTTAACATAAGCAGTAAAGGTCTAATAGATTATTCTAACTTCACAGTTTATTTTAAAAGATAAAAGACGTTTTTCCAGCGTTTGCATTTAAAATTTCTTCACAAATGCAAAAATAAAACGCTCTTAAAGTTATCCATTTTAATATTTTTGCTAACTGTTAATCATTTTAGAGTTGAAAGTGCATCGCTTTTGCTACTTCACACAGCAGTTGATATTTATCTTTGCCAACGTTGATAAAATCCTTGGTATTTCTTCACTTGAATGGTTAATATACGAAATCCTGTAAGATTTATAGCATCATTTTAGCCTCTCAGGCGTTTATTTCATTGAAATGTCTACATTCATTTACATATGAAAGCTCCCTTGTAGAGTAAACGCTGGGCCGTGTATTCTCGGCGAAATCACGGCAATGCGGACCACAACGACTGTGTGGCATATTTTTTAGGAATTAACTAAATTAAAAATAATTTAAAAATCGGGTGGTTTGGCGTAATTCGGTGGACAATGGACTAATACCTTAAAACCGACGAAATAGCCAATGGAGTTTATCAACCTATGTACTCAATTTCGGTACTGTTTGAACATCGCTGTGTCGCCTGAATTTACTCCAAGAAGGAATACAAATTTTCCGATTATTGTTTAAAAAGAAGGTTTGCAGTGGTAATATATTTCAGTTAATATAGTGGCTATAATTATCTTAAACTGAAACTTTTATTACACCGCCTCAAATATTTTCGTCCATCTATCTCACGTCGCATTACAGTTGGCCGCGGAGTAGGGGTAAAACTAAAAGGCGCTGGCCAGAGTAGCCAAGGCCAAGCCAAAGGCTCTCACGGCTCGCATGAACTAACCGTGTAACATTTATATTCTCACTCATTCGTGGAAATGCATAACAGTTGCATTTATAGACTCTGAAACTCAAAGGGAAGATGAAATTATTGATAGCATAACTAAAGTTCAAAATGATTCAGTACTTTAAATAAATACTGTTCTCAGTTTTAAACATGCGTCTATAATCTGAATGATTGTATTTATTATGTATTCCGTACTCATACATAGCTAGAAATTAAAATATTTATAGTTGGATATTTTGTCTACTATTGATTACTCATTATCATTTCCATTTTCCAATCATTAAGATGTAATTAAAAACGCGATTTTAATTTTAACACCCTAAATCCAAATATTTTCAGAAAATTTGCACTTAAATGCCTATAATCGGAAAAATTTCACTTGCATCGTGGTTTCATAAACCATACAATTGTTCTTTTTTTTGTTTTTCCTCTAATATTCGGTTTAAGTGACATTTACATGTACCTATGAAATTTTATTAAATATGTTAACGTTTTGTTTTTTTTATGCTATACATGCAGAGTGTCCTAGATGATACCTCTTTCTCTATAGCGACAGTATTATTAGTTTTAGGCAAAATGCTTCATATAAAAGTTATCTCAATTTTTATTGTGCACTTCCCAAAATTATCCGTGACTACAGGGTGTCGAGTTTTCACTGACAGATACCAAACTTTGTTATTTTAAATGGAATACCCAGTCTTTTATTAAATATTTCACTACTGTGATAAAATAAAAAACCATTTTATTAAAAACAGTGTGCCAGGAATCTTGATAGTTTTCGAGATATAAGAAGTTTTGAAAATATGTGTCAAAAACAGTTTGACAACTATGATTTAGTATTTTTCACAATAACTAATTTTAACAGCTTATTCTTTGGCGTAGGACATCAAGAATTCCGATGTCTTGTATTATTAAAAATAAAATGCTCAAAAATATACAATTCCAGCAACTTCAAACTATCATAACTTCCCTAAGCTAAATGGAACACCCTGTATTTTAATACATCATCGGATGCGGAATGAAAAACGGAATCGACCTTTGTGAACATTTTCTATATTTAAAGTTAACCATTTAACTGTGGATTGAACCATACGTAGTGGTGCTTGTAACACTTAAACTGTGAATTGTAACGTATTTTTCATAGAAGTGATTGTAATACTTAAACGGCATATTGGAGGCAGAAACAGGATTTACGAGGGGTAGAGGTAGACATAGATTAGATTACTGTTCGCAAATAGTTAAGGATGTGGGTTGTTCTAATTTTAGAGAAATGAGAAATTTAGCTCAGGATAATAAAGACTGGAGGTACGTGTCCAACCAGTCTTAGGACTGATGACCTTATGATAATGATGATGAGTTAGGTATAGGAAATGTTCATAAAGATCGATTCTGTTTTATATTCCGCATCCGATGACGTACTAAAATACATGGTGTTCAATTTTACTTAAGCAAGTTATAGTAGTTTGAAGTTACCACAATTGGGAGCTTGATATCGAGCACCCTGTATAGTTTTAAGCAATTTATTTTTGATAGTGCAAGACATCGGAATTCTCGCTATTCTATGTTTAAGCTGTAATATTTAATAATGTGTTATTATCAACCAAGTACCCCAGGTATACAAAGTTCCCTTGCAAATCTATTGATGCCCAGAATCATAGATATGTACCACATTATTATACTGTATGTCTGATCGGTATTCCGAAATATTTAAAAGGTAGCATCTCGTGATGGGGATTGTAAAAACTATGCGCAAAAGGTACCCTAGTTAATGAGGCGTCAATGGTTGAGAACGGTTAACAGTTTTGCAGCCGCGTTATTTTACCGCCTTTTGTCATCGCAAGCGTCAACTGACGAAACGCACATACCTATTCGTGACCTTTGCAACAGCTGATACGTAAGCGGGTCAATTTCACGTCATGATTAGTAATAATCTGCACTGGTAAATGTAAAAAGTTACTGCTAATACCACAAAATACAAAAAATTCTTCCATATGAAAAAAATTAGCAAAATCAATGTATTTGCATACAGAATATGAGGTTATAATGGTCACATATGGATGGAACATTGGCGGAACAGTTGGGAACGTTGGTAAGGTCATTACCCTCATGTTAATGTATATCACTGAGTGGTGTAGGATGGCTCATTTTATTTCTTTTTCATGTACCTGAATATCGTTGTTAGTGCTGCATAGAATTTCACATTTCAAGAATAAAACATCTATGATCTGAATTTACATGGCAGCTGTAGTAATAAATTTTTTTTATGCCTATTTTATTTAATGACAGGCAATTTACAACAATAAGGTCCGACTTTTATTTAATCACAATGTTAAGGGAAATAGTCCTTATTAAGTCTATATAGTTTAAGTCATGTAAAGTAATAGAAAGAGTTGAACGATGGTCAAAAATCCGAAATCCAGCTCCAGTTAGCTCTGATATGCAGTGATAATATTTCTATACAAATAGCAAATATTTTGTCTGCACTAATAAACTAATAAGAAAGGGGAATAAATAGGCTGCAGTACAAGATCTGAAGTAGTAACTTAAGTTGGATATAATATATTTGAAAATCTGCAGCGGAAAACATTAATTGTTCAATTTCATTTTTGAGAAGGAAGGTAGATATTTCTACTGTTGTGGTTTAAATAAGGATACCCACTTAAAAGAATTATTGACCTTCAAATGGCCTTGAAGGCCAATGTGGAGCTAACACCGAAGATCAACAATTGATTTAAACATACGTGTAACCTTTATTCGAACCAATGAAATTCAATCAAGAAATTATTCCTAATTTCTCAAAAAAATACATTGAAAAAAATTAAGAGTAAATAACCATTCCATTACCGAAGTCGATAAAATGCATTGCTTAACCTGTAAATGACCTGGAAGGACATGTTTTGGGTTACATTCACGATTACCACTTGATTTCCCTACAAAATTCGAACAACTTTTATCTGTAAAACATTATCCAAAATAATGAGATCCAATCAAAAAATTTGGTTGTCTCATGGTAAATTATCTACCCTATACATTAACAAGTATATGTAGAAATATTTATTTTATTTACAATTAATCACTTGTAGACGGTTATTCGTTAGCCTTCGAGTCCTATTCATCAATTCATTTCACTCAAAATTCAGTTTCTTTTAATGTCTGCTTTTTTCAAATAATATAGTAGTTTCTTTCAAAATCAAAATTTTTGTTTCTATTTCAAGAAGGGTTTCTTTTGTGCCTATACGTGAAAATAGTGTTATGGATAGCACTGTAATAAATTTCAAGATTAAATATGTACACAAATTGGTCAGGGTTGACCGCAAGATGACTGTCATAAAGTCATATATTGCGATGTGCAGGTCCATCTAGAACTCAAAGCATTTAATTTAATTGTCCCAAAAATGTTTAAACTTTCACTCGGAAATGGGTCAGATGGTGAAATCTTAGACTATAGTGTCTACCAGAGCCACCCCTATTCGTAATGGCCAATGAAGCTTGTCATCCATAATATTTAGGAAGGGACTCCTACAATTCACCCCCTCTATTTCTATATTCAAGTTTATTTAAGTTGTACTTTTTCTTTTCTAAGTGAGATCATATAATGCAAACACAGATAATTCAGAGACAGATTATACATTTCAGAAACAGATCACATAATGCAGAGACAGCTAAGATAGTTTCAAATAACAAGTGCGATGTACATAGTCCACATTGTAAATTAAAGTATACAGTACATGTAAGTTCAACACAAAATTCAAAACAAATTAAACGTCTATACGTTTTTATCTCAATAACTAATAGCACCGCTAATTAGTTTTTGTTGTGTCCTTTATTCTGTACTACTAATAGAAGCGGGATATTACCCGATACGAGCCCTTACAAGGCTAAACCCACCCGAACAGTTAGAAAACGGTTTTATTTGTATTCTTTATCCTATGTTCCCAGTTATACAGCTATAGTTACTGTTAGTGTCCGTATACAAAATATCTAGAGCACAAAGTCCGAAAAAGGCCCATGGACGTACTTTTTGATCAATTCTAGCATCAAACGTCTGATTGCGACCTAATATCGAGATGCAACTTTTGTACGCTTTAGTCTTGTCCGTCACGAGTTTTTAGGTTTGGTTGTTTACACGCGTCCAATATCCGTACAAATGTTGCATTTCGAGCTTTTATGCTCCATTCCCCGAACTGACCACAAAATATAGTCAATGGTTGTTTTCCGAGTCTGCACGCATCATACAGATGATACAGTGTCTTTCATGTTCAGTACTTCAACTGCAATTAAGTACATTTTAAACAGCAGCGTACGATTCTTTTATATTTTAGTGAGAGGTATGCAAACAGAGATGTTGGTACTGCTAACAAAATAAATGTTGATGCGCTCTTTGATCAGTCCGTGAATAATTCAAATTTTCAGGTTTGATTGCACTAGAGAATCAAGTTTGTTTATATTAAGGGGGTTGTTTTCAAGTATCGATGCGTCAAAGTGATGGCGTAGATACAGTTGGCAGACTATTAATTTTGCTGCCGTTTCTGCTTTCCATCTCCACGTAATACTGTTTCGTTCCAGCTTTTCCCGGTCATTAAATAGTCCGATGCATTAATTAACCACAGCAGTCGAATAATTTCCTACAGGTGGGGCTCGAAATGCTGTTCCATCGTTATTTATTGAAGCCGATATACGTAAAATAATACGTGAATACGGTGGTAATTCAGGAGTGCTTTATGAGATTGACGAGCCAATGTGAATATTCGCATTCATTTGTAATGAAGGAGCTAACTGATTCCTCGCTTATTCTGAAACAGGTAAATTGCATATTGTTGCCAATATTATTCGCGCTTAGAACCCAGAGCATGCGGATTTCACAAATGAAGTAAATTACAAATATAACATATTTAATAGTGCAGAATATACCGTTAAGATATACTGAATGAAGTGGGAGCGTGGCAACAGACAAATTGCACCAACTACTATCTGGAAATGCAAAAGAGAAATAGCGTTAAACGAAAGTACAATGTGTTGTGTACAACTTTTTTA
This sequence comes from Agrilus planipennis, assembly GCF_000699045.2. Lineage (NCBI taxonomy): Eukaryota > Metazoa > Arthropoda > Insecta > Coleoptera > Buprestidae > Agrilus > Agrilus planipennis. The sequence goes on from NW_020442412.1 coordinate 903,913, forward strand.
ACTAGCTTTGATATTGTAAATAATTGGGTACTTTTAATACAAAATTAAAAATTATCTAAATATGGATCGACAAAATACACATTAGGTACATGCACAATCTTGTGTTGAGGTATCAACTTGTTCAACTGAATCGACGATGTACGAGGGCGGTTCAATAAGTACCTGTGTTTGAAGACAGAGGACGTTCCTGAGGGAAATTGGTGTTGTCATCGTGTGCTGCCATCTATCGAACCACGCCAAAACGAATTTCAGACTGATTGATAGGTTAGTTTGGATTTAGCAGCCATTTGACTGAGACGTGTTTCGTTATTTTCGCTAAGATGAAAAGAGAGCAGTATCGTTCGGTAACTCGCTTTTTGTTTTTGGATGGGAAGAAATGCGAGGAGATGAAAACAATGTTGGATACTGTTTATGGAGATATTTCGCCATCAACGACCACAGTTACATATTGCTTCAACGAATTTAAACGTGGGCAAAGATCCGTTTTTGATAGGAGCGACCAGGAAGTCTGGCAAACATTCTTACCGAGGAAATCATTTCACGGATTTTTTTAAAAAAGGAAGAACGATCACTGGACAATACTACAGTGAGTTATTGGACCATTTCGACAAAAAATTGAAGGAGACACGGACGCATTTGATGAAAAAGAAGGTGCGTTTTCAACACGATAACGCACCGGCACATCAGGAGTTGTTGCCGCCAAAATGCATGAATTACGTTATGAATTTGCTGCCGCACACCCCGATTTGACTCCCTGTGACTTCATCTTGTTCCCTACCATGAAGAAATGACTAGCGAGAAAGAAATTTAGCTCAAACGAGGAAGTCATCGCCGAGACAGGGGGGATTTTGGAGAGCTTGACAAATCTTATTTTTTTGGAGGAGTAAAAAAAATGGCAGGGTCGTTGGGAGAAGTGAATCTTTCTAAAAGAGGACTATGTTGAAAAACAAAACTTTAAAAAAAGGTGTCTGCATTTCTAACACGGGTACTTATTGAACGGCCCTCATATGTGTGATAGGTATTCATACCATTGTACCAGATGCCAGTATCAAAAGTTAATATCTTATTAAGTCGAACGCATTTCATTCTTTCACAATAATAATCGATGAAGTATAAGTTGTAGGGTGATCAGTCATTATACGCTAATTTCCTTTTTGCTGTAAAAAAATAAGTCGATAAATAGATAATGAAGAGTTGGCAGATTATGGGTGATTATGTACAAATAATAAATTTATTTAAATTAATTGTAGTAGCCTAATACACAACTTAACATAATGGTAATTTCATTTTAAGGTAATTGCAGTCAAGTAATCACATATATTCGGTTTAATAAAAAAGGTTAAGTCCAGAGTGCGGACGTCACACGGCGTTGCTCTGGCACGTTCAGGGAATAAATTTCCGTTCACATTGATGATACTACACTATAAGAATGACATTCTTACCTATATTTGGAAATGCACCGTTTTGAGTTTGTAATAAAGTCGAGTCTTACTGATGACGACTTTCAAAAACATGTGTATTTTGTCGGTCACTTGCGGAGCTGCTCCGTGGTATCGTCACGTGAGCACTAGATTCGTCTTCCCTGTGAATGCATATCGGCAAGAAATTTAGGATAAGACTGTGCCATACATACAGAGTGTTCCATAGCTCTGTATTATGCATTTAATTAAAAACAATGTTTTTATAAAAGTGGTCTGGAATCATACGGCGCAAGCGAATTACCGGAAAACATCGATACCTGTATTTCACAATCTAATACGACGAATAACTTTTTTTTTAATAGAATGACCCATATTAAATGATATCGTTTGATGCGAAGTTACCCTTTGAAGTAGTTTATTTAATTAGTTTTTATCGTAATGGCCGTAAAAATATTATTTTGTGTAGGAGTATAGTAATGAGCTATTGATATTTACGTTATTGTTCGCGACAATGTTTACGTTCTTTATTTTCTGGTTTTCTTACAAATATTTTTGTCTCTTAATGGTGCTGCTTTACTCACCGTGCGATTCCTTATTGTATTGTAATGTTCGTGGGTTTAACAAAATTACTTTTAAGACTGATAACGACAAAAGTTACTTATTTACACTAATTATTGAAGAACTTAAGAACACTATTAAATTATTACTAAACTTAGATTATTATTATTCTATTTAATTACACTACTGTTGATATATCACCATTCACTGCGGTATTTATTTCACTGCTATCACTGTCAATTTATTTCTGGATTCACTTCTGCAACGGTCAATTTATTTCTCCTTCTCGGCGATCGTCTCTTCCTTTAAATACTCTTTTGTTCACTTTCGGGAACCTTCTGAAAAACGTCCGGATAGTTTATTTTTTTTTTTTTGAACTGTTTAACTGCTTTCCCAGAACGCAGGTACGACACACATATTTACAAATACGGCGCACATAAAGAAAGGCGCACATGAAGAAAGGCGCCCTCGGCTAGTCGGCGATTCGATAAGCCGTTCACGCGCACGCGTGCCCGATCGCACACAAACACACTCGTGCTCGCAACAGTATCTAATTAACATCCTCTAAAACTTTGTCATTTATTTCAGAAAAACCCAGGTAAATTGATAACTTCTCGCATTAGTGTAAAAATAACCAATAACTTCGGTATTTATTAATTGTTGAGTGACAACGGATTTGTTTTATAATTTGATAAACAAAAAATCACCCAAAGAATAAACATCGGAGGTCGATCGAAATTGTTATTTAGTGTTAATCGCGAAAGAGCATGCAAGAAAAAAGTGCATTATTTTATTTTCCTTGTTTACTTCTTAGTGGTGATAAATCATCGACGGCGCTAGGAGAGAGGGAGAGATTTGCTTGAAAACGTTTGATAATACCACAACTTTAGAAGACATCTTCATAATACAACAACGTTAACTTTATTAGAAGCTAACTTCCAAAAAATAGACTAGTAAATATATGCAGCGTACCCTCTTTGTTTCATCTTGAGCAGTTACTGCTTAGAGCCATACGATTACGATAGGAAAAGACAACACAAACAAAGTGAGTGCTGTTATGGTGATTCCATATTTTCACTTGAATGTAGATCCAAAAGATTATTCTACCAAGCCAGTTAAAAATATACAACTATTTTCTCTATTTCGTCTTTCTACATCCTTAGTACTGTTTACAGATAACATTATGGCTGAACATAAAAATTACTTAAGTTAGTAACAGTCCATATTAAATTTGTCAGTTGACATACAGAAAAGCGATTTTTTAATTACAGAATCGTATTTAAACGATAAAATAACCTATAGAGAATGTTCTAAGTGCAGTGGAGTTTTAATAATTGCATGAATTTTAAATATGTAAAAGTAGTGTTTCTACGTTTGATAATTGCAGATTATATCGTTTTCACTGCAGTGAAGTTCAGTAAACGTAACTTATAACCAACGTAATATCCTTGTGCTCTACCTCGTTGTCTGTTATGAAAATGCGATAATACACAAATTCCTCCGGTCAAACCTAATCTAGGGTTGATAGGGTTCAGATGCCCTATTTAACATAAGTACATTACACTCTCCATTGATGCATATTACTTATTGGCCTTTCAAATATATTGTCCAGTATTTAAATGCTTTCTCGCACTATTACTACTTTTATTTAACTACTTGCTGTGTAATTAACACTTACATGATTAATTGGTTATCACTTCACCACTATATGAACACCTTGTCAATTCTCCGCTCCTACTTCTTCCCTTTATATCTCGTACTTGAAACCTAACCTAACTCACTCGATCTTCTGAATTCGATAAACAACGTCGTTGATGCATCGAGTAACGGTGTATAAACCATCTCAAGCCTGTTGCAGTTTTGGGCAACGTCCTTTCCGCGTTAATGGATTATGTAGTCATACTTTGTCTTCTTCATTAAATCCAGCAGTTAGTCGTTCTTGTAGTTCGCAAAACCTATTTTTAAGGTAATTCCAATTCCATTGACACTGCATATCTGCTAATCTAATCATTAACAAGTTTCTGAGCAACGGTGTGTGCTTCTTGGTTCGGTATAGCATACGCTTCGGGCCACTTACTACTAAAGTAATCCATGACTACCAAGATGTATCGGTTACCGGAGTCCATGACTGGGAATGATTCTCTTGAGGGCAATCTCAATTTAGGTGATTTCTCTACGATTTCGGCATTTCAGTCCACTGCAGTGTCGAGCAAAATGACCAGTCCTACCATATTCCCAACATTGTAGGTTATGTTCTCCTGCGTTTCTAGCAGTGGCTTTCTTCACATCAATTACGTATTCCCTGATGAGCGACATGACACCTTCTATTGTAATTGGATTATTGTCGATTTATGTTTGTCGTACCCGTATATGGCCATTTGAAGCTTATTTCGCCGCTTCAAATTCAAACTCCAGGGCGTGTGACAGTGCTTCACTTGAAATCTTGTCGCGTGCTAACCTTAGGACATCCTGCAGTTTGGCGTCCCTGACTCCATCGATAAATATATGAATAGACGGGTAGGCTAATCTCACGAGGCGCTTCACATCGGGTTCAAACTGTTGAAGATTCTGTATCCTTCTTTGGTTACGGCTTTTTTTAGTTGCGTCTGATGTACCTGCTGTATATATTCATCACCGTACCTCACTTCTAGGGGGTTGACAAGATGGTGGAAGTCATATTGTTGGCAGTCGGGTATTCCTCGGAGAATATCAAGCACCTTCACCTCGTAACTGAACCATTAGTGCTGTTGCTTTCTCTGAATTAGTCCAGGAATTTGCCTGCTGCTCCAAACTGCTTTAGGTAAACAGATCACGAGATCTTTCCATCAAAAGTTGGAGGTGGAATTTTTGATGAACTTGCACCGGAATCGTCAAGCCTTGCAGTAGAGGGTAGTCTTAGTCATTCAATTTCTTATCTCACTTCTTCTCTTATTTCTTTATTTCCATATTAATTTCACTTTTTTCTACTTTGCGTTTCTATTCTAATATAATTTATCTAATCCTTTATTCTGATATGTATTGCCTCCTGAACTGTTTATATTTTTTGTTTCATTTCTTACTTGAGCGGCTTTCAACTCTTATTTCATTTCTTCCTGTCCCTTTTTTGTTTCTTCTTCAGCTGCTTATATTTCTTCTTGAGTTGCTTTTAGTTCTTGCTGACCTATTTTCATATCATCTTTTATTGCTTTTAATTTTTGTTTCATTTCCGCCTGACCTTTTTTCGTTTCTTCTTGGGCCTCTTCCATTTTCTGTTTCATTTCTTCCTGAGCTGGTTTCAACTCTTATTTCATTTCTTCCTGTCCCTTTTTTGATTTTTCTTGAGCTGCTTACATTTCTTCTTGAGTTACTTTTAGTTCTTGCTGACCTATTTTCATATCATCTTTTATTGCTTTTAATTTTTGTTTTATTTCCGCCTGACCCTTTTTCGTTTCTTCTTGGGCCTCTTCCATTTTCTGTTTCATTTCTTCTTGAGCTGCTTTTATCTCTTCTTTTTATTACTTCTTCTCTGTTTTCATTTCTTCTTGTCCAGTTTTTATGTCTGCTATCATTTCTCCCATCATGGTCATTAATGCTTTTATTTGTTGCTCCATTTTTGCTTCGATAGCTCTGGTCGTAACAGGCATGTAATATATCGATTTCTTCCAGAAAGTTCATAAAAGTCTTCGGGTTTAGTAAAATTGTTCTTCTTTCTTCGGGAGCTTTCCAACGATTTATGGCTTGTTGGGGTAAGTTGCTATTCCTAGAAACTTCAATGAAATTATTCAGTAACGTCAGATCCTTTCTTCTCTTTTCGGAAGCTTTAAAACAATGTATCACTTGTTAGAATTTCTCACAGCCAATGGAAACTTCCAGATGTTCGATGAAATTCATCAATGAGGTCAAATTCTTTCTTCTCTCTTCGAGAGATTCCCAACGGTATATCACTTACTAGGGTTTCTTGCAACCGATGGAAAGTTCCCTAAAATTAGCTGATGAACGCTCCGGAATATTCGATGGAATTCTGCAAAACTTCTACTTCTCCAATCCTCTTCAGTCTTCTTCTATCTCATACTTGACACCAAATGTCAGGTATTTAAACACCATTTGGCACTATTACTACTTTTATTTATTTGCTGTCTAGTTAACACTTCTATTATTAATTGGTTATCAATGAACACTTTATCACTTTGGCGCTTCTTCTCTTTGTATCACGTCGAACTCGATCTCGTTTTACCTCACTCGATCTCGCAACAACTATTTACAGACTGGCCGTGTTCCAGAATGATCCAGGATTTGCCGTCTAGAAACCTAGTCTTCTTTGCTAAGTATGTTGGATTGCCTACATACATGTGAAAATGTTTTTCTAGCCTACTAATACGATCATTATATTTGTACGGGAACGTCTAAACTTCTGATGCAGTCCCGAGGCAAATTTTTTTAAATCCTATTTAAATCTAAAAACTGTAGTTTGTTTGGTGTTTTCATATAGCTACCGCCAAAGGTTCAATTCTATTTTCACTCTACAAATTACAACAGTAGAATTTACAGGCCATGAAAAAGTTTGCAGAATTCTAATTATTGACACTGATTTTGTAGACTTTTTTGAAGGTTTAAAAATAATTTTATTATATATT
>NW_020442412.1:915883-949356 GCF_000699045.2 Agrilus planipennis
TTGCGAGCATTAATCTAACCTAAAAATAATTTTATTATATATTCATATCTTATTATTTTTATTTATCGGCTTAATATTATTAATTCCGTTTTTATTCTAAAACTACTCACTCAAGGAGTTGAAGGTTTAAGATGAACTTAGGAATTTTGAATTTTCCTACAAAAAAGGAGGGGAACGAAACTTACGTCATTAGCAAGGTGCTATGCCTGAAATAATGGTAATATGAATATTATTTTTCCCCCAAGTCAGACAAAAATATAATGTATCGATTGAGAATTGATGTCAAAAGCAAATTGGTCAAATTTCAACTACACGAAACTTTAAGGAACCTATGTTAGCGAATAGGTTGTGCATTTCCTATGCAAATATCGTCTGCAAAATTATTTGAATAAAAATCATTTCATTAGTAATTATCTTCACAGTTTTGAAGTTAAAAAAATAAATTAGCATTTTTAAAATGAATATAAATAAGTTTTAAGAAGTTCTCAACTTATTTTCCCTTTTCGTCCGCCGGACTTACGTTTATTCATGTAATCAAGAACATTTTAAAGGAAAAGTTAAAATGAGCAAAATACTTTGCTGATTAGAAAAAGGAAAGTTGGTAACGAGCTACTGACTGATACGCAGGATTAGATAATGTTTTTTTTTTTGTAAAGACGCAAAAACAAATTTGACTTATTTAAAATCTGCTTCGTAAATTGTCTCCCTTATTTGACATTTGTTGTTATTTTGTCGACATTTTAAGCTTTAAAAGTGCTAATTTAAGTAACTGGCATTCAATGTGGGCGACGTAGCCTCCTGTAAGCAAGTGCCATCTACTAAAAAATCTTGTGAGGATTAACTGCTTAAAGAACCGATTTAGCCTTTTAGTTTTTAGTTGAATAGAAGCAGTAGGTTATCTATTGGGATCCGCCAATGGGCATACACCATCTGGTGGCCAAATTTATAATTCGAATGAGGGAAAAATTTACATAGGAACTGTGCACGCAAATTGTAAAATTGTTTATTAAAATAATAAAACACGTTAAAAAAGTAAAAATTTTTTTGATGATGGAGTCGACGAAGTTTTCTTCTAAAGTTAAATCAAATAAAAAGTTAATATGTTCAGTGAAAAGCTGCAATAGCACTTCAGACATAGATCTTCACTCTTCACCTACATTAACTACTTTCCAATAAAAACTAACCGTTTTATATATGTAAAAAATATATTCGGAAAATTAGAGAAAAAAGTAAACTAATAGAAGCTTGGATGAAAGCAGTAGGTATCAAAGAAGTGAATTCCGGAATAAAAATTTGTTCACGTCATTTTAATGCACATGATTATATTTCAGCAAGTATTTACCATCAGCCATAACCTTAATATTTAAAACTAGAATCATACTAAAATTATAAAGTGAGAAATTATTTATTCCTGTGTAATTGATTTAACACAATTCTAATGATACGATATAAGTATTTTGAGGTTAAGAACCTACCTGCTGCAATACAACAAAGTTGCAATAATGTGTTTGCAACGTTCTCTTAAATCGGCTTTGCACGTGCAAGTCATTGATATGATATTGCTTAAATCACCCAGAATCACCTCACCAATTATATAACGTGAATCACTTTTTAAATCCGAAGTTTGTAAAAAGTAGGCAGTAAACTTGACGGAATTTGAAGGCTAGCTTCCGGATTTGTTATTTCCGAATTTTATAATGTGATTGGCATTAAAAGCACGCTCACCTTCAACGAAATTTCCTTTCCGAGGCTTTGTGTCAGCCCAATCACATATTGTGTCAATACTTATGATTTTATCGTAATTTAAAAACTTGGAAATTGCATGGTACAGTATAGGAACTACGATAAATTTTCCCTAATCAACGCCATGTTTTAAGGCTCCTCTCATTTGACGGATCCCAATACGTAGCACTTAAATATGTTAATCATGTTCGCACATTCGCATTTCTAACATAATACCTTGATAGAAAGAATTATTTATGGTGATATATAAAAGCAAAAGCAATACAATCAAATGTAGATCGATACTTTTGAAACGCTCCTGCTGTAATAATAACGATAATAATAGAGCATGCCGCAATTCTCTAATTAAAATACTTGTTTGCTTTTGTACTACTAAAACAACCTTCACATTAGCCTGTGTTTTCATTTAATTATTTACCATTTAAGCGTTCGTTTGAAATTATTAGATAGGTACGTTCGCCCTTTGTGTTACGCATAATTCAATTTGTTAAGTAGCTATTGCATCAACATAAATAACTGTCATTGTGTAATCTCTGGAAATAGCGAAAATATGTTACTTTTCGTTGCAATCAGCTGGATTCGAGATATGAATTTGTTTTTTATTTAATCAAAAGTGAACACTATGTGGGCATGTGAATTACGTTAAAGGTAGTTTTTGCGTGAATTGTGTTTTCTTCTTGGAAATTTTCCAAATATTTGAACTGATTCAGGTTTTTTGCATATGGTTTCCCAATAAAAAACATTGGGATCCAAGCATATATGAAGCCGGTCAAAGCAGATCCAATTGAATTTTAACATATTCCTATTAAATATTTTAATTTGTAAAATTGTTGTTTTATATTTTATTTTATTTATTTTCCATTAGTATTTATTTAATCAATAGTTCTACGAATAAAATTAAAAAAGGAAGTTTGGAGTCAATTTTATTCCATATAAAATAAACACGAACACCCTATGAAGACCTAACCCCGCCTCGATGCTACTTAAGTTCAGTTAACCTCGGTATGTTCCTTGAAGTCCCTTGCCATTGTAATGTTGTTAAACTCGACGTCAATCATCATCATCATAGGGTCGTCAGTCCTAAGACTGGTTGGACACGTACCTCTACTCTTTCCTAGCCTGAGCTAAATTTCGCATTTCCCTAAAACTAGAACAACCCACATCCTTAACTATTTGCGAGCATTAATCTAACCTAGGTATACCTATACCCCTCCTGTTTCTGCCTTTACTATGTCTCTGACTAGACCTTCATGCCTGAGAAGGTGTCCTACCAACCTATCTGGCCTATTTTTTATTAACTTCCTTAGAGTCCTCTGTTCTCCTATTCTTTCTAATACCTCTTCATATCTAACCATTTCTACCAACGTTATCCTCATCATTCGCCTATAACACCACATTTAGAACGCTTCTAACCTTTTCTTTTCCGCCGCGCCCACTGACCATGTTTCGCACCCGTACAACACCGCGCTATAAACATACAACTTTAACAATCTTTTTCGAATTCCTAAATTAACCGTTCGCGTGCATAGAAGTGACTTCTTTTTATTAAAGGCGACACGACCCTGCGCTATCCTCTGCTTTATGTCCCTACTACTCCTTCCGTCCTGACTAATCTGATTTCCTAGGTATCTAAAATCAGTCACTTCTTCTAATTTTTCGTCTCCTATCTTTATATTCGCTATTTCCCTACTTTTTCTTACTTTGCACACCAGTATTTTAGTTTTGCTTTTATTTATATTCATACAGTACCGATCTGTCAGTACCGCTTCCATTTTATTTAGGTCCTCCTTGCCAGATGCTAATACTGCTATATCATCTGCTAATCTGAGCATACTAATTTTTTGCGCCTGTATATCTATCCCTACAGTTGTACTGTCTTTAATGATGTTGATCGCATCTTCGATGTATAGATTAAAAAGTAGCGGCGACAATGTGCATCCCTGTCTAACTCCCTTCCTAATATTTAGTTTTCTACGTTGTATCCCTAGCTCTATAACTGCCTGTTGCTCTTTATACAAACTAAGTATCACTCTTCTATCTTTGTAACTCATTCCTACACTTTTAAGTATATTTAACATCTTGTCCCAATTAACATTGTCAAAAGCTTCTTCTAAATCTACAAATCCTATGTACGCACTCTTTCCTTTTTCTATCGTTTTCACGATTGTTACCCGTAAAGCTAGAATGGCCTCCCGCGTTCTACTATTTCTTCTAAACCCAAATTGATCTTCCCCTAATAGTTCTTCAGCCCTTTTCTCCATCCTCCTCTGTACAATTCTATTTAAGGTTTTTGACGCATGGGAAGTTAAGCTAATCGTTCTAAATATCTCGCACCTCTTTTTAGGTTATGTTACTACTACGTTCCGTTTATAATCCTCTGGGACTTTCCCCGTCTCGTAAATGTGACTAACTTGGTTAAACATACTATCTCTAAACTCTTGTCCTGCATGTTTTAAAATTTCCCCCTGTATCCCATCTACACCTGGCGCCTTATTATTCTTTAAGTTTATTAATGCTACATCGAACTCTTCTCTCATTATGGGATAACCAAGCTCATCTACCTCCACACTATGTTCCTTATCTAATATATCTCCTACTTCATGGCCTGCGTATAGGTTCTCTAAATATTCTTTCCAACTATCTGCCTTTTCTTCGTTTCTTATCAAAATGACCCCTGCATCGTTTGTTATATTATTACTACTGTATCCTACATCTCTAAAATTCCTTTTAATTATATTATACTCCTCATCGGTTTTACTTGCTTCAAACTTTCCTTCTACTTCTTTACACATCCTATCAATCCACTGTTCCTTAGATGTCCTACACTTCCTAATTATTTCCCACTTTATAGCTTTATATCATTTTTGCCCTTCTTCGTCCGTCCTGTTTTTGTATTTCCGCCATTCGTCTATTAATCCTACAATCTCATTTGTTATCCAGAGTTTCTTACTTTCGTTTTGTTTAAGTTCTTTTACCTAACCTATCACGCGTTTCGTTACATTTTAGCTTTTCTAAGTCAAGACGTCTCCTACCTTCCCTCATTTTCAAAATTTTCAATTTAAGGTTGGTCTTCATGACTACTAAGTTATGATCGCTATCTATATCTGCTCCTGGATAACTCCTACAGTCCTTCACTTGATTTTTAAATCTTTGCCTATCAAGTATGTAATCTAACTGATATCTCCCTAAATCACCTGGCATCTTCCACGTGTAGCGCCTGCTAATAAAGTATTCGCGACGGTTAAGTTATGTTTATCGCAAAATTCTATCAGCCTATCTCCCCTATCATTTCTATTGCCTAATCCAAAAGAACCTGCTATTGTACCCACTTTACCTTCACCTATTACTGCGTTGAAATATCCTAGAACTATTAAGTTTTCCTGTCCTTTTACTAAGCTTAACACATCTTCTGTATCTGCATAAACTGCTTTTACGTCTTCATCACTGTAAGATGATGTAGGCATGTAGACCTGCAGTAATACCGTTCTTACCGGCTTTGAGTTTAATGTAACCATAAGTATCCTATCGCTTTTTTGTAAATAACTTTCTACACCCTGCCCTACTTTCCTACGCATTACAATTCCTACCCCCGAATTACCTTCTACCGATCCTGTATGTATTACTCTAAAGTCCCCACTCCAGAAGTCTTCAGCTTCGGGCCAACGGACTTCTCTAATACCTACTATATCTAATTCTAAACTATCCATCTCTACTTTTAAATTGTCTAATTTTCCTACTTGCCTCATTGTTCTAACATTCCACGCTCCGACTCGTGAAATATTGCACCTCGTCATCCATAGTTCTCGACGTCGATATTACAAACTATTTATATTTGACGTGAAATATTACAAGGTGCTTTTCGGAGTCGACAAAAATAATATTTACATAATTTGAAATTCCCACAAAATTTTAGTTTAGAAAATGAGGATCAATCTACTCATTATACACAAAATTATTTTCATTATTATCCTTCGGTCTTCTCAGTTTTCACTAATTAACTTTGAGCAAGTGAAGACGGGGTGACGTCAAAGAACCTCACTCACATCTTTTGATATATGTTTTGGGACACAATTTGCTTATTTCATTATTGTTGCTATTATTATTATTGCTATCAGTATAATTTCTAGTATTTATTTAAAATTTGATAAAATACTTTCATGAAGAAAATTTTTGGATAAAATGTTATTCATTTCTTTTATATCACAGGAAAAGTTGAAGCTTTCAAAAAAATGTTAAAGTCCGTATCCGATGAGCGTGCCACATAGAGTGACGGATCGGGCAATAAAACCTCTAAAAGATCTATAAGCCTATTTTGCCGAATTTGTACCAAACAAAAGGGCGGTCCAAACTTTATGTAGTAACAATTTTAATCTTCAATTGTCCTTAGTGAGTCTGCTATAAAATGTGTTAATGAACCTCCTGTGTAGGATTCCATATAAGAAAACATTGGTATTCCAATGACGTGCAGATTTATAAATATGAAACTAAAAGAACAGGAAAAAATATTCTATTAATTTGATAAAATGTAATTGGATAATGCATTTATTATCCATAAACCGATTTTGAATAAAATTGTGGCTCTCAAAAGAGCCGTTTTTGTTTTAATTTCTGTCGGAAGAATTGCTTGATGAATTGTCGTTTACGTCGATTAAAACAGGTCCTATTTCATTAATATACATATATCTCCTGAAAGTAATATTATACATTTATATATTGTCTTTCAACAAGTGTTTATCACATTGTTGCCAAAAATAATTTTGTTTTCAATTATTAATGACTTGAATTGNCAATTACTTGTAGGTAACATCTCCTTAATTAGTAAATAAATACATGTATCTACTACAATATAAGAACGATCATACGAAATTTCATAATAATAGTCGTCAGTGGCCTTTTCGTCTTTTTTTGATTTCTTATCTTCGTTTTCTTGTATCTATGAATGGTCCTTACTTACGCACAGATTATTCCGGTAATTACTTGTAATACTTGCAACTGTTTACTTAAAATGTACAGTAAATTAACGTATTTCGGCTTAAATATTAGGCATACGATCATCTATTCTTTTTGTTAAATTTGTGGGCTACTGGATATATTCCTCAATACTTGAAAAATAAAACGCAATCAACATTATTAAAAACAGTACAACTGTAGGGATAGATATACAGGAGCAAAAGATTAGTGTACTTAGATTTGCAGATGATATAGCAGTATTAGAATCTAGCAAGGAGGAGTTAGAAATATATTTAAATAAAATGGAAGCGGTATTGACAAAATAGTATTGTTTGAAAACAAAAATAAAGAAAAACAAAAATACTAGTATACAAGGGAATAAAAGGTAGGGAAAGAGCGAATATAAAGAAAAGAAAAAATATAAAATAAAGATAGGAAACGAAAAATTAGAAGAAGTGACTGATCTTAGGTATCTATGAAGTCAGATAAGTCAAGACGGAAGACTACTCCTTATATAAAGCAGAGGATTACGAAAAGTCGTCGATTTCAATAAAAAGAATTAATTTAAAAATTCAAAAAAGATTGTTAAAGGTGTATGTTTGGAGAGCGGTGATGCGAAACATGGGCGGTGAGCGCTGTGGAATAGAAGAGGTTAGAAGCGTTCGAAATGTGATGTTACCAGTGAATGATGAGGATACCGTAGATGGAGAAGGTTAGAAACGAAGAGGTATTAGAAAGAAGAGGAGAACAAAGGACTCTATGGAAGTCAATAAAAAATAAGCGAAATAGGTTGGTAATACACCTTCTCAGGTACGAAGGTCTAATCAGAGACATGTTGGAGGCAGAAGCATAAGTTAAGAGGAATAAAGATAGACCTAGATTAGATTACTGTTGGCAAATAGTTAAGGATGTGGGATGTTTTAGATGTAAGGAAATTTAAAAAGATTAGTTCAGGATAGGAAGGAGTAGAGGTGCGTGATCAACCAGTCTTAGGACTGACGACCTTTTGATGATGACTTGAAAATATCCTTATAAAAATGCCCGAGCTGTTTTGATGTTTATATTAGACACAGATGCATAGAATACAAAACGTGTTTCGTTTAAATAATGCTATAATACTGTAATTCCAGGTAGGCATGAAGAAGGGCGGCCAATTCTTGGCAGTTTTATCTCCTGAACCATTACTTTTTACATCTGAGCAGATGTGACTGCATATGCTTCCATATGTATATATATTCTTTGATATAAAGGATTTATACATCTCTATATCTGCTTATACATGATTGGATCTAGGCAGATGTAACTGTCGATGTCTGTATCCAGTAAGATCAAAAATTTGAATATAAACAGATATAACGGATTAAGGTTGGATCTATACCTTTTTTATCAGGTTGTTCTTCTGACCGTGTATTCAAAATTTTAATAAATCAGAAATATATTTTGAAAACCAAAAAGGAGTGGATTTTAATTTGTAAAAGCGTATAAGAGCCCATTTTATGGTTGTCATGCACTGATCTGTCTGATCAGTATTTCGGAATATTTAAAGAGTAACATCTGAAGGCACTGTAGAGTGTATCTCATCATAGTACCAAAACGTAGGGGATGTAAAAAGTATGCACAAAAAGTACCCCACTTAACGAGCCGTTAATGATTGAGAATAGTTACTGCGTTATCTTATCGGCTTTCAATGAAACACATACCTTAATCTTAATTTTCGCAAATAGCTGATTCGTAGACAAGTCAATTGTAAGTAATGATTAGTAATAATATGCACTCGTTAGCGTTCGCTTGGCAAAGCATTACCACAAAATATCAATCAAAACAGTCGCATGCAGGATGTGCGGATATGGTGGTCTCATATCGACGGTGCAGTGGGAAAACACCGGAGCTATTACGCGAATACGCGTCATCGTCATCACTGCCAGAGCAGTTAGGGTTTTCGGTAAGGTCACTACCCTTAGCTTTATATATATCACTGAATGGTGCGAGATGACTCATTCTACTTTCTTTTCTTGTACTTTCTAATCCCTTGATTTTTCTTGGGTACTGATCAAACTTATGTATATTTTCCTTTATTTGATTCATTCCAGCGTGGTTCTGCAGTTACCTTCTTTTGAATTGAACTAATTAAATTGTGTAGGTATGTTTGTCAGAAGACAAGTTTTTTTCCACCATCACAAAATGTGAGGAGTCGTTAACCAGCTCGTGATACTCACGCACATTTCAGTTTCTACAGCAGCACTAAAGTAGTTGATGTGAAACTTCATATATACGGTAGGAAGGAAATTTACTAAAGTATAAAACCAAAAAATGTAACGTCACAGCATCACTCATCACTCGTCATGCGCCACATTTGAGTCCTAGTGGATATGTCCAAAGGAGTCATTGTAATAGGCTTCTAAAGCTAACCTGTAGTAGCAATCGATAATCCGAAAATTGCCATTTCGATAAATTGTCAGCAAATCGCGCTCACGCTGTACCTACTGTATATGCAGGGGCGCAACAACGTTACTTACTTTGACTGGGTACTCACCAATAAAATGCCTAAAAAGAAGATTGGAAATATCGAAAAATCGAGTTCGGCTGCTCTCATCATAATACCATAAACGACTAAAAAAAGAAAAGTTAATTTCGGTTACTTATTTACGGGTTTGAACTGTTTGAACCGAACTTTTAAGTTGGGTTATTATCTGGATCGACTAAAATTGACTGGGTGCCCAACCCAATCGAGTGGGTGCCCAACCCAATCGAGTGGGTGCCCAACCCAATTTAGTGGGTGCCTGGGCACCCGTGGACCCCCTCTTGTTGCGCCCCTGTGTATATGTATAACATACGCGTGTGTGTTTGTTTTGATTTGTAATTCCTCTTCGTCAGCAGTTTTGTAGGGTGCAAGCGTAAAAATTTTTAACGAAACTAAACCAATATTCCGCATTCGTCTGCTTGAAATAAAGTTGTATTTTTCTGGTGTTTAGTAATTAGTTAACGCAATAGTATAAGCTAATTGTTTTTCAAAATACTACTATAATATGTTTTCAACTATATAAAGAAGTTTCACTTCTTAGGCTTGCACACTCGCCCTTTTTTTGCAGATTATAATTCAGATTGTAAATTAGTCCGGATATCAGCTACACTAATATTAAAATAGTTTTTCAATATCTATTATAAAATTTATCTTTTGTTTCTATTCTATTTTAACAGCATTTAACTTCCTTTCTACTTGTCTATAAACGACGGAAATCGAGAAACAATAGGTACAAACTTGAAACTATATACATATATATGTATTTGAAATGTCATTTCCTCGTCAGAAGTTGGTTTGGGTTCTTAGCAAACGGTAACTTTCACTTCATCAGGCATTCCCAGTTTCCCTGAAGTTTCTATTACAAAATCTACATTATTCAAAAGGCAATTAAACAGCTTCTTAGGGTATTCATCCTTCATTAGACGTTAATTGCCAGAAAATATTCACCGAGAGAGGTCGACAATACATAGATTCTATAAAATTTTTAAATCTACAACTAAAAAACGTTTTGAAAAGCAAAATAAGAGTAAGTCCTTCAAAATAAAATAAACGCGAACGTTGTTTTATTTTTAAATAAACACTTATAAAAAACGTTTACAACGTTACTGCTGAATCTGAAATTAAATATCATCTACCCACCTCCAGTGTCTTAAATTGTACAATTGTTAAAAGAGCTTATTGCTTTCGAATTAAATTAATATCTACGTTTTATTTAAAAAAACAAATCTAAATTTATTAGGGTTGTAAACGATTTAATATTGAAACATCAACACCGTTTTAGTTAAGAGGTTTTTTCAATGTAGGTTTTAAAGTTCAATGCCAATGTATACAACACAAAAAGTAATGTTAAAAAGTGTCGATCTTTGTCCATAAAGAATCACGTGCTGAACACGATGGTACCTTTAAAAGATCCCAATAGTATGAAGAAGTAGTGATGTGCAAAGCCAAATCAAGATCAAGACTGTCCCTGTTTTGGCATTGGTCTTATTCGGTCTTGATATCGATCTTGTTCATATACCTCTAATCTTGGTCTTAGTTTTGCTGATACAGTCTCGATCTAGGTCTTGGTCTTGACCTTGTTGATATAGACTCGGAGTTGGCCTTGGTCTTTAGTGGTAAATCTTGGTTTTGCTCATTTAATATAATAGGTTTCTTCAAATAATTCTTGTGATCAGAAGTTTTTCTATTTGCCGGCACAGTAATTGCCTTAAATGTTAAAATTTACTGTAATACATGCGAGCTCGTCATGGCTCTTAAAGAAAATAGTCGTAATTGTTATTAGATATACGAAAACTCGAGAAATTACACTTCCTCCAACGCATAAATATACCTTTCAGCGAACAAAATAATACAAGGTACTTGAAAGAAGTGAAAAATATCAAAAGAAAATTAGTTTTTCTCAACTATGTATTACTCAGACATAGGAACAAACAACATTTACCCCGAGAACATTCTTGCAGATTCATTTTTTCAAACAGTAGCAAAGTTTCTTTGTTTTATATTCAGTGTTAAAATCTAGTTAAGCAAACTGAAAATTTTAAATAACAAAAATGTTTTGTTCCAAGAAAAAAACAAAATGTTGCCTAAGATGTTTTAACTCATAAATCCACCGGAAGTAATAATTTTTCGTCTAGTCTTTGTCTTGTTTGTTCAGTATTGGATTTAGTCTTGGTCTTGTTCGTTCGACCTTTGTTTTAGTGTTGGTCTTGTTCATTCGGTCTTGGTTTTGGTCTGGCTAGCATAAAAGCAGTCTTGGCCTTAGTCGTAAATTTTCGCAAGTCCAAGACCAAGTACATTTCCGAAAGACCAACACCAAGAGCAAGAAAAGGTAGATTACAATTCTGTCATAAGTTTTGCTAAATAGGCAACAGCAATAAATAAGATATTAGAAATACGCTCAAACTACGTGTAATCAATATTTTTATGTCGATATTATTGTAGAAATCATATACAAGATACTTAAAATAATTGCTATCATTACCGCTTTCAAATATACAGTATATTAACAATAAGATTTTTTTCTTATAAGAACTTGTAAACAGTATATACACTATGTCTAATTAGTATTCCGGAATATATGTAAGGTAAAACTTTTACACGGTGTAGAGTGCATCTCGTAACAGCCCCATAACGTAGGGGTGAAAAGGGTATGCACAAAAAGTGTGATTGAAAACAGTTGCCAGTTTGGCAGGCGCATTATCTTATCACTCGTCGTTATTGTAAGCGTCAAGTGATGAAACACTCATACCTACTCGTGACCATCGCAACAGCTGGTACACAGACAGGTCATTTGCACGTGTGACGATTAGCAGTAGCCTGTGCACTCCGTAGTCACTATTCGATTGGCAATTTTACTGTTATTACCACAAAATAAGTTGAGTGTAGAAATATCAAATAAAAAATAATGTATTTGCAAGCAGAATATGCGTATATGGTAAAATCATTACCCTTATATAGATGTATATCACTAAGTGGTGCGATATGGCTCATTCTATTTTGCTTTCATGTACCTTCTTGACCCATAATTTTTTGAGTGCAGATCAGACATAGGTTTTAAGTTAGATTAATGTTTCTTAGTAAATGTAACTCTAGAATGAGAAGTGTCATTTCCACCAGCCGAATTCGAAACTACATAAATAAGCCCAGGCCTGAAGGCACTCCCCTCTTTCGACCGTCTTGTGCGAAGTATGTGTACGTCTCCAAAGATTAAGAAAATCCACCTTGCATTTTATGTCCACGCATTGACATTTCGTGCACTTGTTCATTAGACCCTTCTCTTTCTACAAGAAATGTTGTCACGGTAGAAATCCCTACGGCCCCTGTAATGACATGTTGGGGTGTTTGAGGCGCCGCGGGGATCCCGATTGTAGCAACATTTCTCATATTAAACGGTAGGGTGTGATGAGTAATGAACAATGGTACTAAATTTCAACGGTAGAGCGCAAAAAGTAAGCTGGGATCCATTCGTGCAGGCTACAGTTAGGACTACAACCAAGCTCGGCATTGTATGTAGAAGAATTGGCGGGGTCGGTTGTTTTTAAGGTTTTGCGAGCACTAGAAGTTTTTCCTTCCACCTCTTTCTGTAATTGCTGCATGTTTAGTGGGCTTCAACTAATAAATATAAGGAATAAGATCATTATCATTATAGAGTTTTTAGTCCTAAGACTGGTTAGAGGTGTACCTTCACACTGTCCTGGGTCAATCTTCGCACTTCCCTAAAACCAGAATATCCCAGATCCCTAACCATTTGTGAGCAGTAGTCTAATTTAGGTTCACGTGCGCGGCTCTTAACTCCTGTTTCTGCTTCTAATATGTCTCATATTAGCCTTTAATGTCTGAGAAGGGGTCCTATCCATCCTATTTCTCCTATTTCATATTGGCATCCGTTTGTTACTCTACTCTTTTAAACGCTTTTGACCTTTTTATTTTCGCGACCTCACTGTCGTCCACGTTTTGCACCCATACAGAACCGTACTAAAAACATACATCTACAACAAACTTCTTGGAATTTCTTGAGCTTAAAGCGGCTTCTTTATGTTAAAGGCAAAAGAACCTACTTACAAGAAATACCTACCTAACTAAACGACTAAGAGTATTATTGGAGGGCTATTTAAAATGAGTAAACATCTTGAAATTTAGCTTTCATTGATAGTAGCATTAATAAACGGCTTCAATTTTAAGAAACATACAGATGTAAAACAAAATAAACTTGTATACAGAAGAAATTATCTAAAAGTGTAGAAAATACGCGCTAATTTATAGTCTAATCAATACAAACCCAGAATTAATTATGGATACAAAAGAGAACTAATTTACTAACTTATCTTGCAATGGAAAACGACCCTTTTCTCATGAATTTTAAACTTACCCACCATCTATAAATAAATCAACGTATAGCAAATAAAAGTTTTTTACCTGTTTATTTAATTGTCTTCTGTTATCAGTTTCTATAGACATTTGAAATTAACAAGAAACTTCAGGATGATACAGCTTGTAATGAAGTCGGACAGTTCCCAATTTCAGAAAAAAACATTTTAGCAAATATAATGGTTAACAGCAAATGCATCCTCATTAAATGACTGTTTATGGTTCTACTTGCCAGTTAAGCAATCGATAATTAGGAAAAGCATTATCCTTTTTAACACAATAATATGTAGATACCATGAAAGAAACTGCGCATGAAAAATGTTTTTCAATAGTATATTATTAATCTTTATACGTATATAAGGGCACGAACAAGAACCCAGTAGGAAAAATTTCCATTCAATTTACATTAAAAAAATGAAATTTAATTACCATTGATAATAATTAATGGTAATAAATGGAGAATTGCCAATGGGATTCCCATTCCCGAACTCAATGGCATTACCATTGCTGAACACAATGAAAATTCCATTGCTGTGCTCAATGGAAATCCCATTGCGTTCCATTGGAACTTCATCAGCATGCTTTTTTCCATAATCCATATTATATTGTTGAGAATTTGGTTTTTCAGGTACCTGAACCAAGGCACGTTCTTGGATGTCTGGCTCTTCATCATTATGTTATGATTTTTTTTTTCATTTGCTTCTGATAAAAGTACATCACCCTCACAGATGACTTCGGCCTCCTCTATATTCTGGCATGGTTCAAAATCATCAAACAATGCTTCTAATGTGGGCTTTTTCACTTGTCTAGGGGTTGTTTAATAAAAGGCTCCGGGTAGTTGAATACATATATAATAAACATAATAATGAATATAAACAGCAAACAACAAAACGAGTAACAAACAGAAACTAAATATATACAACTTATATACAATATTCAATGTATAAATACGTACGTCTTCGTGTAATCACCATAAATACGTCTTCCGTCTTTTTTGAGCAAAAATGCTCCACGTTTAAATGAAATATACCGTTTTAATCAAACGTCTTACTACCTTGCTTGTCTCTCACTCTACTGCCGTGGTGGTCCCTCAGGTACACCCAACATGCACGCATAGGTAAAACTAGATTATTGATTTTCCACCTTCTAATTGGCAATATCACTACTCTTGCACCTGGGCAAGCAAAAACTGTATCGAAAAAGGCTAATAGTATGTGGCCACTAATGGTTAATAATAAACGAATTACCCTATACTATTCGTAAGAATAATACAATATCAGCGGGTTTAAGGCTTGGAAGTAGTAGATGGATATATTTTTGAGACCATTTAATAATATTCAATTGAAATGTGTACGCATGCAAATATCTCATTCAGAATTAAATAACATACAAACATTAATCACATCTATTGTTAATCGTTTCGAACGAGACTGATGAAACTAAAATTCATGAAACGAAACAGATTTTATGAATAAATAATTCAAAAACCAAAAAATATTTCATTTCTTAATTAATTATTTCATTGGAATTCTTTGGGAAATGAAACTTTTCCATTCATATCTAACGATTAGAATATTAATGGTATTATTCAAAATGGAAGAAATTGATTTTCTATTTATCTATTTATTTATTTATGAATGGTTTTATATAGAATTTATAAATTTTGCATTGGTTCCAATTGAAAATTAATGGAAATTTTTCCTATGTAGATATTAATGGAATTATATTGTATCTAAATGGAAACAATTATTTTTCCATTCATGCCAAATGGTTTTGAATGGCTTTTACAAATTTTCCATTGATTTCCATTGAAGTTCAATGGAAATTTTTTCTACAGGACGCTAATCAAGCTGGTTTTATTATTGTAACTGATTCGACACCATATCTACCAACAATTGGTCGGGGTTACAACGAAGCGTTCTAAAACGTCGTCTATTTTAATATAAAACGTAGTTTATAATTAAACAATTGCTTATTCGCTTATATAAACATACAGTGTTTACCAACATTAGGGTGAAACTAACATGGATTTGGTAACTTCCATGTATTCAGAACTTCTTATTATTTACTTATCCCTTACGTAACTCATAGTTCCTAGATACATCAGGGGAATTCAAGTAAGCTTCCCACGGAAGACATAAACAGTTCCCAAATGCAAACAGAATAGTAATTAATTAATGATTGTAATAAATTAATTACTACGCTTTCAGATGCAAACAACGTTGTTTATGTATACGAAGCTGATTTTGGTTATCGCTGCAACAGTTTTACTACTACGTTCATTAATTTAAGTTAATAGTTTAGGGGATGTAGTTGAATAAATGAAAACGCTGAAATGTTACCAATACCAATAATAAATAAATTAACATAAGTAAAAGAAGATAACATTTCAGTCATTTCATTTGAATAAAATTTGGTCAACAAAAAGTATTGTAGCTACTAATGATTTGGAAAATATCTCAGCGATTGTAGTTTCTACCAAATAACATCTACCTAGTTTATCGAAATCTATTAAAAACTACACCGGTTGTTATTGTCATAATTAAGAAGATGTTTCATACATTGAGCAACCAAGAGGCTCCATTCCAGATACGTTAAAAATGGCAAGACCAACTTTTGTCTATTTTAATTTTCACTTCAAAATAGAGTACATAAGTAGTATTGAATTATAAAATAAAGCTATACAGGGTGTTTCTAAAATGAGTAGCAACCTTGCAGGAGGCGATAGAGTACAATAAAACAACAAAAATTGAATAACTGTTTGTATGTCCGAATGTTCACGGTTTTCGCGAAAAACATAGTTGAAAATACAGGCAAATGTAATTCCGGCCTTGCAAAGAAATGCGACAATTGTTTATTCTACAAACGACAGTGCTTACATTCTTCATCAATGTGGTTGCTTAATCGTTATAGCAACTCGTTGTACTACCTAATATATGTGTTGCCAATTCACGCCCAGGACCGGCTTCCGATTGTATGTTCTTCTGGATTTCTAATAAATTTTTTGGTCCCTTTAAATGTTGCTACTTTCCAAACCACCCTGTATAATTTTTTAAGTTAAAATTTTTTATTCGGTGCCTAAGCTTCTACTACGTTTGAGAAGTAAATTGAAGTGTAATCGGATAAAATCTAACTTCTAATACCTACCTGTTGATATTGGAAGTGATAAAGTAATTTAGATGGTGTTCCTACCTCAACGGCAAGGCAAAATCCGCCTTAAGTAAAATTATCATTTGAATGATATTGTTTATTCAGGCAGTTCTTAGTTTATTTAATGCTAATCTACATTCACTAACCATGGATATAAGATTTGTCAGTAATGGTTCTCCTGATGGACAGTTTCTGCAAGCACCTGTGGTTAGGATCTCATGAAAGTTGAACAGCAATTAGGTAGGTCATAACCGCATCATATCTTTAATCCAACTATTGGGATCCGTCAAATGAGCATACACCATCTGGTGGCAAAATTTATAACTCGAATGAGGGAAAAATTAACATAGGAACTGTGCACGCAAATTGTAAAATTGTTTATTAAAATAATAAAACACGTTAAAAAAGTAAAAATTTTTTTGATGATGGAGTCGACGAAGTTTACTTCTAAAGTTAAATCAAATAAAAAGTTGATATGTTCAGTGAAAAGCTGCAATAGCACTTCAGACATAGATCTTCACTCTTCACCTACATTAACTACTTTCCAATAAAAACTAACCGTTTTATATATGTAAAAAATATTTTCGGAAAATTAGAGAAAAAAGTAAACTAATAGAAGCTTGGATGAAAGCAGTAGGTATCAAAGAAGTGAATTCCGGAATAAAAATTTGTTCACGTCATTTTAATGCACATGATTATATTTCAGCAAGTATTTACCATCAGCCATAACCTTAATATTTAAAACTAGAATCATACTAAAATTATAAAGTGAGAAATTATTTATTCCTGTGTAATTGATTTAACACAATTCTAATGATACGATATAAGTATTTTGAGGTTAAGAACCTACCTGCTGCAATACAACAAAGTTGCAATAATGTGTTTGCAACGTTCTCTTAAATCGGCTTTGCACGTGCAAGTCATTGATATGATATTGCTTAAATCACCCAGAATCACCTCACCAATTATATAACGTGAATCACTTTTTAAATCCGAAGTTTGTAAAAAGTAGGCAGTAAACTTGACGGAATTTGAAGGCTAGCTTCCGGATTTGTTATTTCCGAATTTTATAATGTGATTGGCATTAAAAACACGCTCACCTTCAACGAAATTTCCTTTCCGAGGCTTTGTGTCAGCCCAATCACATATTGTGTCAATACTTATCATTTTATCGTAATTTAAAAACTTGAAAATTGCACGGTACACTATAGGAACTACGATAAATTTTCCCTAATCGGCGCCATGTTTATAGGCACCTCCCATTTGACGGATCCCAATACTAGGATCTGTTTTACTCTTAGTTTATAATGGAAACCTGTAGGTATCTTTTACACTTTCATTGTAACACTCCTCAGTTTTTCAATTTGCAGCGGAATGTTAGGAGCTGGTAGCTAGTGAAACTTATGCAGGTTTATACAAGTCAATGTCCTTGTCAAGCATTTTTTGAATCCTTCGAAGTGTGGCAATATTCTACAGAGAGCGTTTACTACATTCCTTGTAATAATTCAAGTTTCCTTTAGTAAACAAAGAAGTAGATAAATATTACTGCTTGGCTTTTGAGTTTATTTTTATGAACAGCTAACAGAAACAAGGTGCCACTCGCATTCTTATGGAATGTATACCAACTGTGTAATTTATTACAACTCCATAAATTGGTCCTTGAATTCATAATTTTGATGTATTAACCATTTGGAAGAAAAATTACATTTTTTCCCAACATACCTAGATTAGTATATTTAGGAGTTCTGTAGTTATGACAACCGAACAGTAGGAACATTTTCTTTGGGATAAATTAGTTTGAATTGAAAAGTCATTTGAATGATATCTCTTTATTTTTCGGCGACGCTTTGACACTCTCTACTAGGCCAAACCTGGACTGAAAATAACTTAGTAGAGAGTGACGAAACATCATCTCCTCCTTGCAGGTACCCCTTTTAACGTTGGACGTGTGACACCTCACACATACTGATACGCCTGATTTGCACAATAAATATATGTTATAAAAATTAAACGTATATTGAAATCATTAATGTTGACGTTACTATTATATCTCTATGAAAGTTAATTAATACCAATGAAAAACTACCTACTCGTTGAGCTTTCATTCCAACAGTTCTGAGACTTGTTGTTGTCGTCATTGCCTACACTGAAAATAAAAAGAATAATTAACTAAATAAATATCTAGAACCTGAAATTCAACAAAACACTTAGAAACCTAAAACCACTCTATAAATGAGGATGACACCATCGGTGTCGAAACACGTTTAAGGTTTCTAATTCATTGGAATTGACTACCCGACGTATTGTACGTTTACCAAATACGACATCAATCGGAGGTGGAATTATAAAATACAGGGTACCAGTCCGCTGCGCTTACGCAGACTTCTGAATTTAGATGGAATTTATCTAAATAAAAGAATTAATCCGACGTGCTTGCGTAAACGATTAAAATAACGGCAGACTTTCAACGCAATAGTGACATTAAATCTTCGGACTTAGTTCCAGGAACAGGTAATTTCGCCGGCGGACGATTAGCCACTTCCTTTTTTTTTCTAATTAAATTGTTAATAGCATCTGTAATTGTGTTTGTGGTACTTTCAAACATTCGCACGTTTTTCTAGGTTATCATTCCGAATTAAATGAGTCGTTGCCAATATTTTTGCGAACAGTGTCAAAAGTATGTCTTACTACAAAATTTTAAATCTATTCCAAACATTAAACTCATGATATTTAGAAACTTGCTTTACGCCAGGGCTCATGCACTAATGCATCCCATTGAAGAATGCAAATTGTAATGTATAGACAGTTGACTACAACTCATTTCAAATAGTTAGAGGTATACCCTTCCCCTTCAAGCTATCTGTCCTGCTCACGCTTAGTGTGTATTCTCTCTATTCGCATAGCCTTCCTCAAGGTCACATCTCTAACCATTTGAAACTAGTAGCACGTCGTGGTCATGTTCAACAAGTGGATGGTCTAATTTTAGATCTTACGAAAATTCAAATTAACGCTGAAATATTTCAATTCAGTTGGTTCATTTCGATGCCATACTGACTCATTTTTATTCGTGATGTGGTTGGCTCTTTAAATTTAGCGCGTGATTTAAATTGATACGATTGGTTGTGAACATTTACCGCGTAATTTAAATGTGCTTTTCCGTTGCGGAAAAAATATAGGTAGCGTTTAAGTTGACGTTTGTAGTGGAA
Organism: Agrilus planipennis; assembly: GCF_000699045.2. Taxonomy (NCBI): domain Eukaryota; kingdom Metazoa; phylum Arthropoda; class Insecta; order Coleoptera; family Buprestidae; genus Agrilus; species Agrilus planipennis. The sequence continues at coordinate 935,822 of NW_020442412.1, forward strand.
CGATATGCTAGTACAATATGCTATATTTTTTTGCATTCACTATATTTTGTCTCAAAATGTCCTAAATTTCTTGGAAATTTATTACTGAAAGAATGTTCTGTTTTTTTATATTGACAAAAAATTTCAAAAATTCAAGTATTATTTAAGTAAAAAGAATTCGTTTGCCATTAATTTTTTTAATTATTTACAACTATTTAAATTAAATTGCAAACTTAAGTATTTATTAACTCAACTTATTAAATTAAAAATAATTTATTTGGCTTAAAAACAGAAAACTAATTTTTTTAAATCTTTCACATCCACTTACAGAATAATGTGTTTTTGTTAGTTATCTCTTTCAATTTTTTGTGTTTGTTGCTTAAAATTGTCTTATGGATAAAAAGACATAAGATTTTATATAAAATTGTATAAAAATCCCCTTTTTCCTAAGGTGACTATACATTTTATTACTTATAGGGAAATATACCTTTACGGAAATGTCCCTAAGACATGAAGTTGTTAAAGTAATGTTATTAGGTTATTATTTTTGAAAAAAAAAAATATATGGAAGAAGAATTAAATAAAACTTTTCAAACCGATGTAACAAATCAATGCGCAAAATGTCACGGGCCCATGGCCTTTGAAGCCTCCTGGCCCTAGTGGATGTAAAGACAGGAGTAATCTAACATTTATTACAAAATTTGGTAAAAAACATTAATTTTGTATCTAATCAACTTAAGTTAAATATTAACTTAAGTACATACACAAATTATACAAATAAATTATCAATATTTAAACACACCCATAAAAAAAGGTATCGCTTAGTTGTAGAAAGTGTTCGTGGTGCTAAGTTCATTTTTTTGCCGCGGCACTTTAGTGGCGCGGGCTGATGATGTTCGCGGAATCCCCGCTTTCTATTTTTGAAAAACGTTCATGCGCTACGCTAGAATCTAACTAATCACTAACTTTTTAGGAAATTTATTCCAGTCTCGAGAAAACTTTTAAAATGTATCTATAACTTTACAATGATTTATAAATTTTATTCATTTGTCCGAAATGCTTCGTAAATCATAAAGATGAAACTAGAACGTGAAGCTATTCTAATTATGGGAGGGCCCCATTCGATGAATTTGCGGCAGGCCTCAGATGGTGTAGTTACGTCACTGTAACGAAGCCTCACAATATGATTTGATTATAATTAATACACACTTATTATATTTGTCACATTACCAATAATAATAATGAATTGTAACGATGTTTTTTTTTCAGGATCAATATAAATTCTGCTATCAGGCAGCGTTGGAATACCTAGGCTCATTTGATCATTACTCTAATGGACTCCTGTAGACTAATTCTGTGTACATATAATAAATAAATATACGCATAGGTTTTCTAAGTTAGGATTGCTCTATTCATGTATAATACTTATTTGGCCTGTAATTATGAATACGATTACTGCAGACCATACTGAAGCTTATCGAAGTAAAATAAATGAAGCAGGCGAGTGTAATCTTCTCTGTTTAAGTGGATCTCTTGTCGTAAAGTGAAGTTGTAAATTTTCTACTGCAACGTTGTAGGCAAAAGCACTAATTGTTTTTTATTATTTTCAATGTACTAGTCAACTATGTATTATTTATTTACCTCACACATTAATGTGTTAAACTAATTTAGATTGATCTCCATATTAAAATACAACGGAAGACTGTTATTTTAGAAAATTGTCAATGTAGTAAAACCTTCCAGTGGGTTTTTTTAGAAAAGGAAGTAAATACTAAATCCATCTGAAGGATATAAGACGTAAATTTCAATAAAAGACTTTACTTTTGAGTATTTATTTCCACAATAATGCTTTATCAGAGGTTACTTAGAAGCTACAACTAGGATAGGAAATGGAGTTCAGCTGCCGTTTACCAACTTCGACTTACGTAAGTATCTCAATGTTATAAATATGTCAAGGTCTATTTCCAAAATTTTTCGAAATATTTTAATAGCCTTGTTTGGAAACGCCATAGATGGTAAATTTTTGTAGAGAAAGTTGTTTCTAAGTTGTTCAAAAATTATTTTTGCTGCAATTTGTAGTAAATTAAAAAAAAAAAACAATTAAAGGCTCAATTCAGGAAGTTTAACAGATATTTTACTACATAATAGTTTGGAGAAAAAAGAGCACATTGATAACAAATTTAAAATGTAGTAACTCATCACTGACGACTTAAAGCCGAAAGGCTCTGCTTACACTTTAAGAGGTCTCACTAATGAAACCTCACTTGATGGGGTATGTGCAAAAATAGTGTGAGGTACTCATCGTATGTCTCCAAAAACATTAACATTGTTTCCATTGTGGAATCATCGATCTGAACTTAATAGGTGTATACAGTTGTTACAAAACAAAAGCCGATACATTGGGTCTATTACGTCCTTAAAGCCTAGCACGTACTGCGATTTTCTGTTGCCGCGACCCAAAATGTCGCGGTCGCAGAAAGTGAAAATGATGCGCGCACTTGCCATCAAACAATCGCAGTTTTCAGTCAGGTGCAAGATGAGCATCACAGAAACAGCACGTATGGTGACATGTTAATGGCGAATGAAAGCTACTTATATTGTACTAAAAAGCAACGGAAGAAACAATATTAGGTCTACCCTACCTAATCAGAAATTAGTAGAAGGGTAACATTCTTTTTCAGTTTCGAATATAATCTCTTCCGTAGCCAAAACGCTGTGTGTTGTTTCTTCTTCTTTATAACCCAATATATTCGTAATCCGACATGTTTGATAACCACAGTGCATTCATTAACTATGAAAAGAACAAAGAACGATCGTCAGTAGGTTGCGATAGTTTGGTCGCAAATGCACGCGGGTTCACTGTTGTCCGTATGTTTTATTGTACAATCGCGTCACAATAAAAATACGATCGGTTGCGACTTTTTAATCACTGCGATTACTTAGTCGTATATGCGGGCACTTGCATTTACTAGAGTGTTACATTTTCTTGACGAAAAATCACAGTGCGCACTAGGTCTAAACGAAAACAAATCAAGTAAATGATGACAGTTCCTCTGGAAATACACGAGGGACAACTTGATATGGTAAATTTAACGGTTATTAGACTGCAGCGACATATTGATAGACTGTCCATTCAAACTATATATAATTTTATGATAGAACAACCTTTTTTTATTTTAGAAGAATTTTTGTAGGATTTCCAAAACATTAAAGTGAATTGATTTTTGAATTAGTTTTTACTTCTACAGATAACTTCAAATTAATGAGGAAAAATTGTCACCTCTCGTTGCTTAGTGGTAGAGCAATGGTGCGTAAACCCAGGGACTCGGTGATTTCCGGCGATGACGGCAGCAACAACTTTTCCTCATTAATTTGAGGTTATCTGTAGTGTTAAAAATTAAAAAAAAAAAAAAGACTAATTAACGTCATGTGGCAAACGTAGCACTAACCTGCCGTTGTGTCGACATGTGTTCCAATTGATCAGTTTAATAAACGATGATTTTGTTTAGATTTCAAAACGAATTTTCATCAAGGAGAATTATTCCTTATTTGGTATTACTTTTTTTCTCTTGTAATAACACGATGGATAACATACATAGGCTTTTATTTCATATTAACTATACACATGAGCATAATGCGATGAAGAGATGTAGAAACAGACGAATGAATAAACCGAAATTATAAGAGTTCGTCTTTGACTGAAGGCCTTTGACTCCAAAGCAGGACCAAGGAATACTCCTTTACGAACATGAAGCTCGAATTTGCCTCCACTTTTGGTTCGGTTCAAGCAGTAAACTGGTGAACTAAATTCCTGAAGATCATATCCGGTGTCTCTGCCATTCACATCTCGAAGGGGTTTCGACCGTCCTATGCTGAGATTGGACAATGGTTACTGATGAAGTTCGCGAAAGATATAGCCTCCGCCCAGAAAGAAGATGGGAGACCGGACTGTATTAAGTGACATCGAGTCATTTCGACCAGAGCTCTTCAAGAAATCATCGAACTGGTTGTTCACGTATTGCGTCCCGTTGTCGGATTGCAGCAATTTGATCTTCTTGTTGAACTGGGTTTCGATCATCGTCTTGAAAGCCCTGAACTCGAAAAACACCTCATTTTTGTGTCGTAGGAAACGTACCTTGCACCATCGGTAGCATCGTCGATGAAGATGACAAAGTACATGACGCGACCGTTGTACATAACCCTAATCTATCCGCACACATTCGTGTGAATAAGTTCACCTGGGGCTGACTTGCTCTCGGACGTCTTTGAGAAAGGCTGACGTGACATCTTGGCTTTAATGCAAACCTCGCATTTGAGTTTCGAATTAACGTCGTTTATGTCCAGCCTTCGCGGAACGTTGCTTTTGGATGTCTCCCGAATATCTTTCGCATTTAAGTGACCCAGCGCCTTGTGCCAGTCCATCAGGGATTTCTTATGATCACGACTAGCGAGTGCGGTACTACGCCACTCGGGTGACCCGATCTGCAATGCACTCAAAACTGTCAATGTCATTGGTCATATGTGCGGTACAACCACTATTTAGGCACCACTATTTTTGCGAAGGATAAACCAGTAAGGAACTCGCGTCACGACACGAACCTGATTCCGGAGCATCGTACAGAGATGTGCACCGTCCTTTTGTAGTCGTTGTTTGCTTTCGACCTGCAGTTAGATGCTTGTGACCTGGCTTGTTGCACTTAAGCACCTGAACACGTTTCTGTCGTTACGTTTATGCGATTTACCCGAATTCTGTCGTTTAGACTTTTGAGTTGATCTGTTGTTGTTTAGCGAGTCACTTTCCTCCACGATTTTGATTCACAGAGTTTCGGGGTTAGGAAGGTCGTCGCGTGACTCAATAGCGATCCGAAAACTATTGAAGTTGGCTGGTAAACTGTAGAGCAACAATATCGACACTAAGTCATCATTTCTTGGCACTTCCATATCGCTCAGTCGGTCAACAGCGTCAAAGAATTTACGTAGATGATGACGCACGTCATCGCTCTCGCTCACTCGTTGCAGAACGATTTGCTTTAGCAAGTTAGCTTTTCGCACAGGGCCCTTTGATTGATACACAGTCTCAACTTCCACTAGGAATGTCTTGACGTCGCACATGTTTTGACCTGTTTTAGCTCCGTAGACGAGATCCCTAGGAGTATGTCCGACATGGCTATCTTCCCAATCCCAGTCGTTCACTTCGTCGGCATTGTTCTCACCTGGCTCGGGTTTTACTTTGGTGCCACTCACGTAGCTTCAAGCATCATTTTTTATAAGCAAAGCCTTCATGTGGATTTTCCACATATCAAAATTGTCCTTTACCAACATTTCGATGCGCATCATGGCAGACGTAGCCATCTTGGGTTGGCTGCTTTGTCGAACGTTCGGAAAGCAAAAAAAACACACTTTCGCGTACCAGCTACTAATCGATTTGTCTTGGTTCAGTTTCTTTTACTTATCGCGCGATCTGGGCCCATAAACTATTAAAAAGACTAGGATCGTAGTCCAAGAAACTCGGGCACACAATTTAGCAAGGTATGTTAAACACAACACAAAAGAACGATTTGACTGGAATTAGTAATACAAAGTAAACAACAACTTTTACTGGTGGCAACAACAATAGAGATAAATTACTAGAGGGCGGTTCGATTTGAAAATAAAAATAAAAATACTGTTTTAACAGATATGCATAGCATCAGTACTCATACAGAAGTTTAACATTATTTGTAAAAACTATATACCTATTTGTGCTTTTTTTTTTTTGCTTAACGTTTATTAAAGTTCAAACCCGGCTGTCTCTTTCGTCACCAGGGATTAACACAGATCTCAGAAGCGAGAGGGTAGACGATAACATAGACGATCCAGGTTGTACCGACGTTCCCATATGTATCTGCGGTGAATAGAGCATTACAATCTTGTTATATACAACAGCTTATTCTATCTATCCTTTCTCCCATCATTCCCCCTACCTTCCTTCCTATTCCTTAGGAAATGTTCATTTTCCTTTTTTTAACCAGTTCTTCTTCTTCCTAAACCCACACTACTCCATCTATTACTATTTTCTTATATTCTACTGTGAACACCTTCTCTCCGTTTTTTTTTTCCTCTTTTACTTTTCGCTCTAACATCTTTTGTATTCTTCTCGCTTTCATTGTCATGTCGTCTCTTATACCTTTGCCCCTTTCAGTCTTCTACCATTTGTAATTATCTGAATCTTATCAGCCCACTTCTCGATCTTCGTCCCATATTTTTTTTTTAAGTTTCTATACCTCTGTTACCTTTACCGCTTTCACCATCAATCACATCTTTTATTACTCTTTCCAAATCCCACTTTTACTCGTTTTCTTCTAACTCTATTCGAAATATTTTGCTTCTTTTCTTCTCCTCTTTTCTTTTCTAACTCCATTTCCATTCTCCTTATTCTTTTCATCTGTTCTTCTGTTTGCTTCCCAACACGCTTTTCTATCTCCAGCTCCTCTAATATCATTTCGTTCAATTCTTGCTTTAAGCTGCCTTTTTCTGTTGCAAACTATTCCTTACGGTTTTCTTCATTGTTCTTATCCATTGTTCCTACCATTACCTTTAATTTTGCGCTTGTTTCTTTCTCTGCTTCTTTCATTTATTCTTTTATATTTTTATTTTCTTCCTGGATTCCATCAATGTTCTGTTTCAATTTTTTCCATTTTATTTCTTCTTGTAATTCTCTTTTTTTGCTTTTCCTCATTAACTTCCATTGTTCTTGGTTCTCCCTCATTATATCTTATTTGGATTACTCTATCCAATTTTTCCATCTCCCTATTATATTCCACTATATTTTTCCTTCAGTTCTTTCTTTTCTTCTTCCGGACTACTTTCTTTTCTTTTTTATTCTCGCCCTCTATTGTTCCTTTATATAACCAGCTTTTTTTTTGTTTCTTCTCCTTTACCTTTAGTTTTGTTGTACCCTTCAAACTGTTTTGTTTAAAATTTTTCAATCCTGCTTCCCAATCAATTAATAATAAATCGGAGGAAGTTCTGATAAACAAAAAATTATCTCGCACGAAAAGTCATCAACAGAAAACTCAAGGAACACTCCAATGACAAACAGGCGACTACTAGCAACAGACAATAACTAAAATATCTTCCGAACGCACAGTTCTCCATCAGTAACACTAATCCTACCCCCATGAAGACCCTATATCTCTAATCACAGCAAAAACAGTGCTAAAAATCGATTAGTTGTTCCCACATAAATTATCTAAAACACTCGGAGTACAATTCCACACACCCACATCGACCGATGGACCGACCAAGACCTCATGCTATATTTCGTTTTATTTGAAATAGTTTCTCTTTTTGGTAGCATTGTAATATTGGAGGCATACTTCATGAAGAGAATTTCGGTTGACCTAAAAAATATTTAATATTACCAGCAAGTTACTGTAGTAATTCATACATATTGCGAGGCACACTTGGCAACGGCATGCATTGGGTCATTTATCCTCTCGGGGAAATTGTCACAGCAATAAGAAATAAGTAGCATTTAGATTGCCATTTTCAGCTCTTGAATTCAGCAGCCATAAGAAAATTATGATTTGTAAAAATGCTTTATTTAAGGTACTATATAACCATTCCGCATATTAGAATAGTAAGTATTCTGTTAAAAATTTAAAGAGGAGAACAGGTTGGCAACAGTAAGATGATAAGTATTTCACAAGGCAATGTTTTCTTAATTTTGAATAGGACAGTAATGGCAGCTAATTTCGTCAATGCCATTATTGGCTAAATTGTTCGAAGTATGACTTAATTTATACTTATACAAACAGCAGTTATTTGAAATTTAAACTTATCTCGATGAAATAAATATTTTAATTAAACAATTTGATAAAAAGCTGTATATCTCGGCTGCTTAAATATTATTAGTGAAATACTTTCTAGTCAAATTCAACATCTTTATTTATTTAGTGTTTCGTCTCTTAGGAAAATTATTATTGTGTGTATTCCCTTTACTACACATACAATATCCATATTTAAAACAAAATGTGTATCTGTTTAGGGTTCCGTAGCTCAAAAGGAAAAAGTAACCCTTATCTGATCACTTCGTTGTCCAAAACATATTTTCTCAAGAACCCATAGAGGAAATAAATTAACATAATACCAAATACTCAGGTTTCCAACTCCTTAGAGTTGTGAAAAATGGAACTTCTAAGATAACGTAATCAACTAGAGATACGACCGTATATGCCGCATATTTTAACACTCGCATGGGAACCAAAACCTGTAGGGTAGGTGCTTCCCCAAAATCATGAAATTTGCATGAAGCAATATTTAACGGCATAAGTCCAAAACCCTTAAATTTGTAGTGACATCACAACAAAAAAAAATTTTTTTAACTGTAATGTATTGATATTAGAACAAAGGCTTTCACGGCCGGAATCCATAGTAGAATGAAGATTCGGGCTATAGGGCTGATGATTCTACTATAGTAACATATTGAAATTATACGTTTGAGGAAGTGATATTGAAGAGAAACTCAAACAACCATATACTTTCTCAAATATGTCCAAAATATTTTTTATATTTTTAATTTTCCTAGTCTACAAATGTAAATTAACGCGGTGGTTAGTTATAGATACAGCTACAGCTACACTGGATTGATAGTAAAGAAAATTTTTTTGTTGCTCAAATCAGACGGAAAAGTGATCATCACAAAAAAAATCTGTGCAAAATGACCCATGCCGCCAGTCGACTTTAATTTTTGAATTTAATTGGGTCTTATTAAAATTTTATATGAACTGCTATTAAATTAATATTGACGATAAAATTTGTTTAAACAAATGACGTTACTATAAGGTTTATGTAATGGAGAATATTGAAAATTGTTCTTTACTGCCGGCGTTCTCTACGTGTGACGTAACTGCAGTATGATTTACTGTGTAGAGAGACCAATACGTGTTTCGTTTAAAGGTTGTGATATAAATTATTATTCCACCTAGACATAAATAAAATAAAATCAGATATTGGTAGACTCTCTCCGATATAACTAAAAGCTGCGAAACCATATAAATAAACAAAATAAACGAAGGGAGACACAACCTTCGAAAGAACCAATAATGATCACCCCGTCCACGTGTTATCTTGAAAGTGAACAGACTATAGACTAAAACTGAGAGAAACGCGGCAGCAGCTGTCAGTCGATATCATACCCGCCGTCCTCGACGCATTTTCTATTTATACTATTTGCCGTTTTATTATACATAATTTTATTTTTTAGTAGCCATGTTTACATCTCATATGTCGGATTTTGTCAAATAAAAGCCCGTTTTCATAGGTATGTGAACGCGAGAGAAAAATGGCTATGTAGTACATGTAGTACTCTGATCATTTGACAGCTTTCTACTAAACTATTGAAATTGATCTATTAACTATGAAATTTGTAGTTAATTCTACTTGTCGTAATCAATGTTTTAAAACAGTTTTCCTTAATCAATGATTAAAATATTGTTTATATTGCTAAACACTAATAACTAACAGGTAGTGCACACCTTTAGGGCTACTTCTTAGCTGAATTGAAAAGCAAGTCACAACCTCAAGTTCGATATTTTAGCTAGTCTCTTTTCCTTTGTTAGTTAATCGTTTGTGAAGCTTGAGAGAATGACTTCCACATTAGTAACACGGTTGAAGTGGTGGATTATTAATCACCACAAACATTTAGGACTTTTTCATAACTCTAACACGCTTTTCATTTAATTTCACGTCCGATGTCCGCTCCATGAAAAAGAATGATTAAAGTTGCTTTAGCGTTTATTCATAAATTCGCATTACATGCTTGATGCATTATACAGTTGGTGTTATATAAATGCTGGGAGGATTGAGAACGACGTTTCGGCGTTTCCCTAGAAAATTTCTGACGTCACGTTGGCAATGTTTCGTCGCCTTCAGTGCGCCATAAAGCCAAGCGTCGCTACCGTCCCCACGCGGCGCCGCGTTAAACGAAACAATGTCGGAAAGTTAAATGCTAATTTCATAATTCATCTTGTTAATTAATTCTGATACTGGAATCTCTGGCAACGATGGGTCTCGGTATCTCACCTTCTAAATAGATCACTCTTCCGTGGCAAGATTATTTGTTTAAAATTAACTGCTGGTCTTTTAATTATAGAAGTGCACAACTTTCATAAGGTTGTTTAGTCTACACATTGTTTTTAGTGGAAAGATGCTTCTTAGAAACTACTTCAATGAATTTGTTTTAGATTGCATATTAGAAAGTTGATTCTTTAAACATTCTCTTTGCCTATAACGAAATCATATTTCTAAACTAACTGTTACTAGTTTTTACATTTCATTTGCAACTTCAGAACTTTTTAAAAAATTTTTAGAAACTAAATAAAAGGAAATAATGTTTCTTATCATTAACAACAAAAAGATCGAAATATTGACAAGCTTGGTATTCAATATCGAAAAGTTATCAATGTTTATCATCATCATAAAGTTATACACACACCTTCACTTTTCTTTATCATTAACATTAAAACATCTCACACCTTTAACTATTTGTGAACAGTAATCTAATCTAGGTCTACCTCTACTCCACTTAACTCCTGTATTTGCTTCTAGTATGTCTCTAACTAGCCCTTCATGCCTGAGAAGGTGTCCTACCATCATGTCTCGCCTCTTTCTTATTGATTTTCGTAGTGACCTTTGTTCTTCTATTCTTTCTAATACTTTCTCATTTCTAACCTTCTTTGTTGCATTGGTGAAAATATTATCTTTATCTTTACTTTCTTCTACGATGATAATGATTTCATGTAAATCTTTGATTCCTATAGATTATAATTGACATTATTTTCTATTATACTGCTACCAAGTTGTTCTTTATAACAGTTTGTTCTGAAGCAGTTCGCTTCATTTGTTATAAATTTTGTTAAAATATCTGGTATACAATTGTGTGACAAAAACTGTTGGTGTTAAAATTAAAATTGTTTCCATAATCTTTTAATATACCAACTGCTTTGAAGACGTAAACATTCATTGGCTGCTAAACAAAGATTATTTCATCATGATACGTATTGATGGTTGATTTGAAAGTTTATTTACCCTACGATATACCCATATAAAGGAGATAGGTAATATACAAATAAGAAAAATGTATGTGGGGAGAAAAATGTACTTGGGGAAAAAATGTCCAATTCAAAAAAAGGCACATAAATGTTCAGAATGTCGAGGTAACTCAGTTGGGGGAAATGTTTTAATTCACTTACTCACACTGGCACTGGGTGACTAAGTGGCTAGGAGCGCAATTAGGATACTAAATGAGAAAACAAACTGTGGTGGCGATTGACGACTGAACTCCTTCCTTACCGAGGATCGGTGGAATATGGGAGTTGTTGGTACTTGGCCGTCCGTACGACTGGGTAGTTTCGGATTCCCGAGGAAGGTGTCCCTGAACCTACAGACTAAAACCCATCTACCTCAGGCCGTTATAGGACCTATCGGTTCAGGTCCTCTTCAGCCGATTGGTACTGAGGAATGTGTGACTATTTATACAAATCATCGTGCCACACAAGGGTTGAAAAAAGGGAGTTGGGAGTGGAGTGGTGAGAGAAGGGCGAAAAGTAACAAAAAAGAAGCGAAATTGCTTTAAAGTTAAATTTGGGGAAAAAAAGGAAAATTGACAGTGGGAAACTGGGGGGTATGCATGAAAACATAGGTTTGAAAAAAAAAAACTAAATAAAGAGTTTAAAATGAAATAAGGAAAGCTAAGGTAGCTATAATATAAAAAAAATCGAAAAGTTATCAATGTTTATCATCATCATAAAGTTATACACACACCTTCACTTTTCTTTATCATTAACATTAAAACATCTCACACCTTTAACTATTTGTGAACAGTAATCTAATCTAGGTCTACCTCTACTCCACTTAACTCCTGTATTTGCTTCTAGTATGTCTCTAACTAGCCCTTCATGCCTGAGAAGGTGTCCTACCATCATGTCTCGCCTCTTTCTTATTGATTTTCGTAGTGACCTTTGTTCTTCTATTCTTTCTAATACTTTCTCATTTCTAACCTTCTTTGTTGCATTGGTGAAAATATTATCTTTATCTTTACTTTCTTCTACGATGATAATGATTTCATGTAAATCTTTGATTCCTATAGATTATAATTGACATTATTTTCTATTATACTGCTACCAAGTTGTTCTTTATAACAGTTTGTTCTGAAGCAGTTCGCTTCATTTGTTATAAATTTTGTTAAAATATCTGGTATACAATTGTGTGACAAAAACTGTTGGTGTTAAAATTAAAATTGTTTCCATAATCTTTTAATATACCAACTGCTTTGAAGACGTAAACATTCATTGGCTGCTAAACAAAGATTATTTCATCATGATACGTATTGATGGTTGATTTGAAAGTTTATTTACCCTACGATATACCCATATAAAGGAGATAGGTAATATACAAATAAGAAAAATGTATGTGGGGAGAAAAATGTACTTGGGGAAAAAATGTCCAATTCAAAAAAAGGCACATAAATGTTCAGAATGTCGAGGTAACTCAGTTGGGGGAAATGTTTTAATTCACTTACTCACACTGGCACTGGGTGACTAAGTGGCTAGGAGCGCAATTAGGATACTAAATGAGAAAACAAACTGTGGTGGCGATTGACGACTGAACTCCTTCCTTACCGAGGATCGGTGGAATATGGGAGTTGTTGGTACTTGGCCGTCCGTACGACTGGGTAGTTTCGGATTCCCGAGGAAGGTGTCCCTGAACCTACAGACTAAAACCCATCTACCTCAGGCCGTTATAGGACCTATCGGTTCAGGTCCTCTTCAGCCGATTGGTACTGAGGAATGTGTGACTATTTATANAAACTATTTATTTACACTAATTACTATTAAACTTAAAAACACTATTAAATTATTACTAAACTTCGGTAATTATTCGATTTATTTACACTGCTCTTACTATTCATTGTTCTGTTTAAATCTCCTTTTATAATATTATATTCTAAAATTAACTGACTATTAAACCATTCAACCAAAAGACCAAATTGCGTAAATGACACATTGGTGTCATGTGACCTTATGGGATCGACATTTTAAATGTATTCTTATATCATCTAAATAGATACCAAAACCGTAAAAACATTATCATGAAGATTACAATTTCTTTAGACGTCGTAGTGCAGAAAGTACAGGAAGAAGACACACGCGGATCGATATCTATACTCAAGATCGCACCATCGTCAATAACAAAAGAGATCCTCAATGTTAACTTTAATAAGTAGAGCAGAATAGATTAGCGATGACCAACATAAATCCCAGGAAATCATGTACCTATGTCACATGAGCACCACAGAAAATGAAGTCCAAAAAAATCAGGAGGAGAGCTCTACGCTGCATGGTTCACTGCAAACCCAAGTGCGTGATGCACTTGACATGTGTGAATCCTTGTAAATGGTAAAATTTACAGGTCTACGTGTGAAGTAAATCATTTACTAAAAGTGTGTGATTTTCACATTGATAAACAAGTGTTATTTTCACAAGAATAGATTTAAATTTAATAATATTATAACA
>NW_020442412.1:950945-956338 GCF_000699045.2 Agrilus planipennis
AAGCGTTAAAGCCTTTAATATGTCTTCAAATATAAATAAACATCTCGTTGATATTTTCAGTAGTAAATGGTACCAATAACAGCACATTTGAGCAATACAATTGTAGTGGATAAAATGGTCAATTTTTCCGTGCAGTACTGTACGGATTATACGTTCCTCACCTGTTATGAGTTTAGCCGAGAGTTGTCTCCCTTCTTTTCTGGCCTAGTGCTGTTCTTTTCTACTTTGCGCCGGTCAAACTGAAGGTCACATCGTTACAGAAAGTAAACTAAGTACACCTGATTACATAAGATGTGGCAACCATAAATTCGTAAATATTTATCACAGTGTACACAGGGTGTCCCAAGCAAGCGTGTTTTCTCAATAACTGCTTTACAGTTCAAGATATCAAAAAAGTTTCTTTCAATAGTGGTATCATATAGATATCGTCATATCCTAAAATTATTTCCGATTATACAGAGTGTCCCAATTTTCCTGGAGGCAACCTAACTTCATTTTTTCAAATGGAATGCCCCATTTATTACTGAATTTTTGAATTCCTCGTTTATCTAAATATCACTTTGTTAACCATATATCATGTCTAAAATGCAGCAATTTCCATAAAATTTGCACTAAATTAATAAATAGGCTGTTGCAGTGCCCTGCGCCATTTTGAATATCTCCGAAATGAAAGCACACAGAGGTGTGCTATTTTCACACATAGCTTGTGGAAGAAATCGCCCACTATTTCTGCTATTAACGCAAACATGTTCTTCCCAAATTCATTGAAATCTGCCATTTCCATAAATGGCTTCGAACTGGCTTAACCATTTTTTTTAAATGGAATGACATATTTTTTGTCAGCTCATCATGTGTAAAATTCTTTTTATTTAATAAAAATGGGACAGCATGTATAATCGAAAATAATTTTAGGGTATGAAGATACTTATACAGTACCACTTTTTTAAGACACCTTTTTGAGATTTTCAATTGTAAAGCAGTTATTGAAGAAATTCTCTTACTTGGGACACCCTGTATATAGTGCAGGCGAATGAGAATGGAACAAAGGTATATTCCATTAAATGCAATCATCAAATGGGGCATCGTGATCATGATGGGATGCAGGGAAATTCGTACAAAACCTTCAGTCATCTTTTCGCATAATCAATTTTCACTTTTTTACTATATATTTATTCTTTTTTTTTTGTTCTTCACGCTTCTCAACTAAATTTTACTTTTACTTTTTTGAACAACTTTTATTTTGGAAAACTTTTGATTAAACTCAACACTCCTCCTTAATCAAAAATGAACGATTCAATTCAAATGGAACTCTACTCAAAGGTTTTGTAAAGATATCAGCAATTTGCTTCTTGCCTTCAATGTGCTCAATACTAACAGTAACTTTGGTATGATGCTCAATAAACTTTCTCAAACTTCCCCTTATTTAATTTACCCTCGTGTTTTGCAACATGCGAACTGCTGATTTGTTGTCCACAAACGTCGAGATAGGAGATAGTTCCAAGGCCAGTCTCTTCAGCCAACACACATCGTCGATCACTTGATAGGCTGTTCTGTACTCTGCTTCGGCTGTAGACGTTGACACCATCTTCTGTCTTAGAGAGTATCAAACAAATGGAGCACCTCTGAAGATCAAACTCCTACTGGTCGATTTCATTGACCCTTTCTCTTCTCCGAAGTCAGCATCTGTGTACACCTTGGTCTCCCTGTCTCCTCCAAAATAAACACCTGCCTCAGGTATAGCTTTCATATACTGAAAGACTCGCTTCGTCATTTTGAAATGACTCTTCTTCGGATTCCAACAGTCTTCTGAGGTAGTTTACGGCGTAACTGATTGTCGCTAGGTAGAGAAAACTACCGATGGCCTCACGATAAGGTGTCCCAGCAGGCATTTCCTCGTCATTCATGAAGTCAGTCGACTCAGTCACCATACCAGGTTCAATAGGAGTTGGAACTGGGTTGCACTTTTCCATTTCTATTCTCTTCAAAATTTTTTGCGTGCATTTCGGTTGACTCACAAAGATTCCTTGGGAGTCGAACCGAGGTATGAAAACTGGCTCTGGAAAGTCTTGCTGTGAGTTATCTCGAACTTCTTGCCAATTAACTTCAAAAGGTCGAAAATCTCCTTCTCGTCCTTGCCGGCGCTCAATCCATCATCCACAAATAAGGCAACAATGATGGTTTTGTCTTTGTTGTAGAATACACTTGGATCATCGTCTGAAATTTCCAAACCAATTTCCTCTAAAGACCCCATTATCTCTTGATTCCACGTGTCAGCGCCTGTTCGAGGACATAGATAGCGTTGAACAGCTGACATACCAGGGCCGACCCGTCATCGGATCCTTCTGGCTGTACCATGTGAGGAACCTCTTTCAACTTGCCGTAAAGAAACCCCATCTTCATATCAAAAGCTATAAGCTTCCACTGGACTAAACGTTCCATCATAACCGATTTCTTTCTGTTACTCGAACCCTCGAGACACCAGTCTCGCCTTCAACTTACCGTTTGATTTTTTTGTCAAAACTCACCTGCATGTCAATGGCTTCACTCTCTCTAAGCATTTTACCAGCTTCCATGTCTTCCTGACGGAGGATTTGTACTCTTATTCCATGGCTAGTCGCCAGTTTGGGTCCTTCAGCGCTTCAGATACCGTGATGTTCTCTTGTCCGCAATCAGTGCTGTATCTTCTTGACTACCACCTTTACTATACCACATTACAAATACTCCTCTAGTCGAGTGAACTGGTCTCTTTGGAGTTTTAGAATGGGTATGTTCAATTTCTTCTTCTTCAGCAGATTGGTCAGTCTCATTTTCACTTCATCTTCATGTGTCTCAGACACATATTCAGTCCTGCTTTTCTCATGTTCTTCATTGAAGTTTACATTTGCTTCGCCGATGATGTCTCTACGTCCAGGAATATGGACCCGATAAGTTGGCGAATCCAGATCATATCCCACCAGATAGCCCTTCTCTGACTTTCAGTCTAAGTTACTTCTCATGTGTTCTGGTAGCAACAAGTAACATTCACATCCGAATGTCTTCAACTTATTGAGATCCATCTGACGTCCAAACCAGCTGGACCTTTCCCTTACATAATGCTTGTCCCGGTCTAATTAATTGTAAAAACTGCGTATGAAACTGCCTTGGCCCACAGTCTTAAAGTCAAGTTGGCTGCTGTCAAGCCTGAGCGTGCAGCTTCAATGGTGGTACTCATCTCACGTTCTATTCTTCCATTCTGTTGTGTGGATTTTTAAATATGTGAAAAATACTAAAGCCGGTCAGAAACTTTTTCGCGACTGCATTACTAATCTTCTTGTCATTGTCAGAACGTAAACATTCATTTTCCTTCCAAGCTGATTTCCGCCATCTTCACAAACAACTTCAGCTTGTCTGGGGCCTCGTTCTTTGCCTTCATGAAGTAAACCTTTGTGAAGTGCGAAAAAACATCTTTGAATTCTAGCATTATTCCTCTTCTTTTCAAAACGTCTCTTGTATACTTTATCTTCTGGTGCGCCATCTTCTTATGCCACGTTCGAATTGAGATTGCTGCCATGCCAGAGGGTTGCTTTTCACGTGTCAACACCATTTCAAAAAGATTGCCACTCATTTTCGCCACAACAACAGTCGTTTTCGTGTCTGCCGTTAAAAACTGATCTGTCCTTATCTGGTTTCATCACATACCTTTGGTCGAGCATGTGGCTGACTGAGAACAAATTAAATTTCAGATCTGAAACAAATAAAACGTCCTTCAGGATGACAGGATGCCACTCGTTCCCATAAAATGCCTTCAGTTCCGTTGAATCACCAAGTAGGATTGATACAGGCCTTCTCAATTCGATGAACTCGGTGAACCAATCGCGATGCGAGGTCATGTGTTGATTCGCACCGCTGTCTTCAGGCTCACTGTTACACAGGAGTAGTGACATACGACATTTAATTTGAGGTAGTGTGTAGTGGGTGAAGATTCAGAAATGAATTTTCACAATAATATTTCATATTAAACTAACTCACTTCTAAAAGATGTCTTAATTGTATGTATGTTTAATTAATAAATAATTTTTCGATAATTTCACGAAGGAAGCCATTAAAAGAGGAAATCTCTTTGAGATTTAAGAGCTTTTTCTAAATTATGAATCTTATATTATTAATTCTAATAACTACTACATCTAAGAATGATAGTTGTTCTCTATTTTCTTTTTCAAAAGTTAATACTTGTTATATTGTTTATATTTGCTGGTGTCGAAAGTAGCGTATTCTAGGAAAATATATATATGGCAATCAAATGTTACTTATTGCAGTAGTTTTGGATGTTTGCACAATTTGTTGTTAACTTGAAAAAAGGTGTTTGTCATTCAAAAAGTGGTTAGCTTTAGAATTTCAATTTTGTTTATAAATTGAAATGAGTTTTCTGTTGAACAGGTAGAGTTACAGTAAATTATTTTGTAAAAAGTTTGGAAAGTAAGTAAATAAGTGAATTAATGCTAGAAATTATAGGTCTCATCGATTTACCCGACTTGGGTATTTTGGGTAAACAGAATAATCGGGGTGGTATTAGATTACTTAAAGTAACCTTTAAATTAATATTCCTGGTATTATACATTCGGATATGATTTCAAAAGGTCGTTTTTTCTCGAACAAATTAGGCAAAAGGTTTTTCTTAGTTGGAATATGCTGACCGGCTTCAATAGCATGTTTTGTTCTTGCACAATAAAATCTTGTTTATCTAAGATAACGAGGGTATTACCTTTACATGCTTTAGCATTAGAGCAATCCTTACTTCTAAGACTTGTAGTAAACTATTAAAAGTAGTAGATCTTTTAGAAAGAGATTCTTGTTTGTTTGATAAATTATTTTCGATTTCAATTTTACTTGAACTTTTATACTACCGGGAAAAATTTATAAATTTTTCAATAGTCGCAATGAGTTCATCTAAAGGAGATTTTTGAAAATGTAAATTAAACTTTAAAACTTTTCCTAAAAGTTGTATATAATTTGGTTAAAAGACTTCCAAGGTTTATTTATAACAAAGTTCCCAACTTCAAAAAACTTTGAGTTGGTAAAGTTTGTCAAAATGATTTGTTAAGACTTTTTATTTAATCCAAATATTCTCGATTTAAATTAATAAAACCTTGTAAATTGTCTTTGAAATTCGCACTAAGTTTTCATTTCATCTTCATTTAAACCTTTCGAGCGCTTAAAGTCAAGTTAATTTATTTGCTGCGACAGTACTAATGATAATTGATTTCCATAGAAAGTCATTCTTGTTGCGCGGTCTTAAAAATTGAAAGTCTATTTTTAGCATTATTTGATACATTAAATGAAATAAAGTTTATATAAATGCTATGTTGAAACCATTTTTTAAGGAAATCAATCTCACCACTGATTAGTTTAATCTC
>NW_020442412.1:957151-982425 GCF_000699045.2 Agrilus planipennis
AATACCTCTTCATTTCTAACCTTTTCTACCCACGATATCCTCATCATCCGCCTATAACACCACATTTCGAACGCTTCTAACCTTTTCTTTTCCGCCGCGCCCACTGTCCATGTTTGGCACCCGTACAACGCCGTGCTCCAAACATACACCTTTAACAACCTTTTTCGAATTTCTAAAATATTTTAGGAAGTACCAAAGACAAACTAGTTAATGACACAGGTCTCAGGAATTTATGAAATTAATTCCGAAGTTTGTGAACTGAAGTAAATTGGACGAACGGGGCTATTTCAATGAGGAGATTGTGCAATTTATATCAAATCGTAAAGAAAAATCAAGTGTAGCCCAACATTCTTTCAACATAATCCCCATAGGCTCAAAAGGTTTGAAATTAACCAAAGAAATCTATTGCTAGTCGAAACCTGATGCATATGAAAGTTAATATATATTCAAAAGAATACACATACAAATATTTTACAATATATTTTTACAACATCATAGTGGCTGCTTTGAAAAAAATGTTACTCCTATTTGTTATAAGGTTAACCAATGGTAAGCGTAACCTTAAAATTGTAGTAGTATATTGTAAAAGAAATATCAACAGGTGTTCACACAAATATTCCATGCAATATGAATAAGATATAAGGTACAAAATTTACAGTACACATCTCTAACGTTGTAGTAGAGAGATAAACAATATTATCTTCATTTTCTCTACTAATTGTTTCTGTCTCCATATTCACATATCTCTGCAATTTTGGAAATTTGTTCTACAGATTCATATAAGTGTAAAGATTCACTTCAATTCCATTTTATCCCAACTATTGGAAAGATTTCGTTGATGCTTATTTTAATGTTTTTGAGCTCCATGTATTTTTTGTCTAGCTAAGTTAGATATCGTCAATCATAAGTACGTATAATTTATTATCTAGTTAGGTACCCCCGAAGCCTGCTCATATTTTCAGATAAGTGCCATTATTGAACACGTACATAGCTCATTTTATGTTGATGCATACCTGAGTTAAAGCTCAATCCAGGCCAGCCGCTAACCGTATGAGCACCCGCGTGCAAAAGAAGCTATGCCGTCCAAATTTAAGGAAACAATTCTATCAAATGAAATACCGGAATAAAGTACCGAAAAAACTTACCATCGGAAAAGAAAGACCTTGAAAAATGCCCCCTCGAAAAAAAAATTCAAGAAAATCATTTTAATCAAGCATTAAGTACGTGCATATAACAAGTCAATTTTAATTGTAACGGACTAGAAGCTTTTAAGAAATGCTCCATGCTTTTGGTATTTTTCCGTAAACCATGCCGCCTGCACCTTCTCCACGTTGGTACAATGTTACTAATGACTGTGTAATAGTAGAGCATTAAGCACTTTTCAAATTAAAACCACATAGTAATAAAGAAAATTTGTAAAAGCGAAAGAATTGAAAAATAAATTTTAATTGTCTTCCTTGTTTACCAGTCGTGTGTAACTAAATATTATGTTACTACATTTTAATTAAGTCATACAATGCATTACCAGAACCTATCCTAAAAACTATATATTAGAAATAAAAATGTGGGAGAAGCTGACAACATTTGAAAGAATTTTACGCTTACTTTGATTGCTGTTGGTGTTCAGTTAAAGTCTTAAAAATACATATTTTTTAAATGCAATATAACTATATTTGTTATTTGTAGTCTATAAAAGACCGAGAACGTTTCCTTTACAAAAGAACATTTATTTGGTGCAATTTAGGCAATGAATTGTCCTCACATTGCCAACCCCCAACTGTTTATGGTGAGGACCAGTTTTTTGGTTTAAGATTTTAAAACGTTAATTTGCCACCCACTGTACGGGACGGCCGCTGAATTTGTAAATAGTTTGTTTAAGTTTTTAATTAATGTTTCTTTTTTAAGTAGCTTTAAGTTATTTTGCAGGTTTTAAAGGTAAGAAATCAGGTTGCTTTTATAAAATGAAAAAGATCTGTAGAAACATGTAAATAGGAAAAACCGGATAATTAAATGGATATTAATAGATAGTACCTATAGATAAATAATTTGAGATTGTTGTAATAGAAATAAATTAATAAGGAATAAGCTTGAGTGTAGGCTGTAGGAATTCGTTAGGTGTGCCCAACGCGGGGCCTTTCAATAGTGCGCATCCGGCTGCCACGTCTGACCAAACAGCATGGCCTAGAGGTTTAGACCATTACTTAGCATTCGGGAGGGCGCCGGCTCAAGATTTTCTGTGGTTTCCTTGGATCACTTAAGCAAATGCTGGGGCAGTAATATTCCATAGATAATCTTTCATTCCCTTCTGTCTTCATTTCGTCCGTCTCATCTTTCTCACCCGAACCACCACCCACTCATTCCCATGATTCCTGAATGAAGGCTGAAGAGGGCCGTCCGCCCTATCTTTTGGTGTAGCCCGAAGGGACTGCCCGCCCACCAGCATTAGTGACTGGTGGGAATGAAGCACCCAAAAGTTTTTCCCGTCACATTTTAGTCCGCTCGCAGCACTCGCAACGACAACACGCTTCGCTTTCTGCTACAGCTCTGCACTATATTGAAACCACGTGGTTTTTATTTCTTTACATTCTGGATTCCTGGTCTAGCATTCGCGGTGTTCACCAACCGCCAACATTGTGTGGGAGCCTACTGACCGATTCTTACAGTCCAAAACTTAATTCGATAGGGGGTTCCGTACATTTTCGTCGCAACGAGCCGGATACAATTGGAATATCAATAGTTGAAGATCTGCAGTCATGCCTGTCACTAGATCAAGAAGTAGCCGCGTCGGCCCTAGGAGTGATCCTACGTTACCACTACCATTGCAACAGGACCCGTCTAATGTTGGCATCTCTACAGAAAGAACGTCTTCAACTGAAAGCATTTCGGGTGACAGAACAGAGTCTACAGTAACCACGTCTAAAGAATCGGGAACAGAAACAACGGCGGTTGTCATCTCCAAAACTGTAGAAGATACAGCGAATACGGACGGGAGTAGTACAGTCATACATAAGCACAGAAGGAGCAGAAAGTCAAACCGCTCACATCGACTAGCTATAACCAAGGAAGGGCTTATCCGACTACAAATAAAACTGGTTGCTGTCCGCATAGCTATGCTAGAAGCGAAATCATCTGGTAGTGAAGATGAGAACACAGTAATGTCAGAAGACAACGCATCCAGGGTTGGGGAGTGGCCGAATCGGAGGCAGTCTCACCTGCTTGCCACCACTGACGAAACTCACTTCAAGAATAGTACAGAAGCGGATATGGCGACACCACCTATAGCCATAACAGAATTAGAGTGTCTGAGGACTCTGTCTCACCCCTCGGACGCCCCCAAGGGCCTCTGCATATTCGTCAGCTGAGTCTCTAATATCGTGGCTACATTTTAAGTACTAGAGAAGATCCACTTCTTGTATAATCCTTAACCCACCAATGCGACAACAGAGAAGCTCACACCCGCAATGAAGTATAAATGTATCGACTTCACCGCCGATGAAAACACACCCGTGCCAGCCCATACAGACGCAAGCCCGAGAAACAGTAGAAGACCGCAGAAGGCACAATACAGCACAGTACATACTACGGTTACAGAAGGGGCCTCCCTCTTGCCCCGTTTACTCTACGCCAGGACAAACGTCGCCGAATTGTCGCTGATTGATAGATGGGACCTGGCGAAAATGAATAGCTTATGCTTCAAGCGTTGCAAATTGAGAAGATGCGCAACAGACAACTGCGATAGATTACAAGCTACTTCACCTTACGAAAAAAGAGATAGAAAATGCAATCGAAACAGAAGCCGTCGCCGGTATGTGGACTACAACGAAGCCTCAGACTTATCTGAAAATAGCATTGGGTCCGAAGGGTGACATGAACACTTCTACTGGACGACGAATCGACGGTCATGCTTGTGGACACAGAAATCGCTCGAGGAGTCGGCGTAAATAAGCCCATCGACCTGCGACACCTAGAAGTCATAGATAACACAGAAGTCGACAGGAAACAGTCACGCTGAGTCGCACTGATACTACGCGGAGGCGCCGAGGAGTCACACAGAATTAATACTCGTACAATAGACCATCTGTAGTTATCAGCACAGGAAATAACAGATCGAGATTTGGCTGGCTGGCCGTCTCGTCTATCGTATCCACCGTAATCAAGCATATGGGATCATCCGACCTGCAGACTGGCCCATCACCCACCCTCTGGCTAGCCTCACAGCGCCTCGCCGACCTATTCTGGGCGAGGTGGCTACGCGAGTACTTGCTAGACCTCCAACAACCGGCGGAAGCCCCACAGAAGAGGCCCCACATCGCCAGCAGGTGACTTGGTGTAATAGTCGATAACACCGTACCCCGCAACATCTTGCCGCGGGGCACCAATGAGGTCACCCATCCTGGCGCCGACGGCGTTGTTAGTGTCGCAGACGTACGTACAGCTGGAGAAGTCCTGAAGCGACTGATGAAGAAGCTGACCATTCTACCCATCGAGCCGGCCGCCCTCTACCAACAGTAGATGCTTCGAGCTGCGCGGACAAACCACGGCGGGAGAAAGTGTACGGGACGGCCGCCGAATTTGCAAATAGTTTGTTTAAGTTTTTAAATAACAATTTTAATTTTATAATAATTGTCTCTTAAATAGTGTTTTTTTTTCCTTTGTTAAGTAGTTTTAAGTTATTTTACAGGTTTTACAGGTAGAAAATCCGGTTGTTTCATTTATGGTATGAAAAAGATCTGTAGAAATATGTAATTAGTAAAGAGCAGATAATAGAATTAAATAAATATTAATAGATAGTGTAGCTAACAAGTTTAAGGATTATTGTAATAGAAATCAGTTAATAATGAATAGGACAGAGTGAGGTAGCTCGTCAGGTGCGCCCGGCGCGCGGCCTACAAATAGCGCGCATATGGCCGCCACGTTTCATACCGAGACGGATCTTCGTTTCGGTCGCAACTGCGACCTACTAGCTAACGATAGATCTACTATCACAGGTTTAGATTCAGCTATAAATATCCTATTAGTATATTCACCGTCTTCACATCCGAATGACCAACAATCTTGGGATTCAACAGGTATTATACCATTGTCCAACCTTTTAATAAGTAAGTTTACCCAATTTAATTATAACTAACCAACAGTTCTTTAGGACGGAGTACGTAAACCCCTTCTGAACTCCCCTCACCCCCACCAATTAAGAAAAATTAACAAAACCCAACCGCACTCTTAGAGGGACTTCCCGTTGCGGAAATAATGTAGCTTCAGTCCAAACTCGCCATTATCTATAATTTCCTCCTTCAACATTCCGAACGCACCCAGTCATCCCTAATGTGCGAAGACACAATGTCTTCTTCTGTCGCCCGGGCTCAATCTGATTCAGTGCCACCCTCCACTGCCGCTGACGGTTTCACAGCCACCTTTCTGTCTTCGGTTACGTCAACGTCCTCCGATTTAGAAGCAGAGATCGGCAAAACTAGCTGAGATTCAAAAGCCCCCTTCTATCGAAACCCTTCAAAACTCCCTTTGGCCGAAAATTCTTCGAGCCATGGACAGCCAACGGCACCGCCAAACGTCGGGCGATAAACACCTATGGCTCTCCGTGGACGATTTTCATCGACTTTCGTCTTTCCTCAACGAATCTAAAGTTGAATTTTCCACAAGCCAACTAAAACAAGACCGTGATCTTCAAGTTGTCTACCGTCAAGTTTGCACAGACATCTGCACAGATGACGTCCAAGCCGAACTTGTTCACGAAGGCTTTGCCATCCGCGGCGTCCACCAAATGTCCAACAGTGGAAAACTCTGGCCCTTAGTGCCCGTTCGTGTGGACAAAACCTCTCCCAGTCAAAAAGTCAGCGTAAAAGTTAAGCCAAAAAGGGCAACTAAGGACATCCCTCAATGCCGCCATTGCATGAAATTTTTCCACACGACCAATTATTGTCACGCTACCTGGGTCTGCTCCTTCTGTGGCCGCAACTATATCACTGCCGAATGCAAGGCAAAGAATAAAAAAAGATACCACCCCTTCTTGCGCTAATTGCAAAGGAAATCACCGCACCACATACCGCTACTGCTCCAAGGTTTCAAAGAGAATCGTACCCCCTCAAAGATCTGTCATACCCTCCAACACTCAAAAGACCGTGCAATCAACAGCTCTCACCGGAAAAACGCTCCCTCAAAAATTTTCCGCCGGGACAGTGACAGTAGCTCTCCCTTCTCTCTCAAAAACGTAATGCGTCCACAAATCACCCCTGCAACTTCTACTCTTCAACAGAGAAACTATGCCATCGTTCAAACAAATGCACAAAGCATTAGAGGTAAATTGTATGAACTCGAACACCTCGAGGGTAAGTCAGTCAGTGTTGCCTGCATCACTGAAACTTATTTGTCAGAGAAAATAATTAGGAACTCTTTAAAACATACGCCTATCTCATTGGCAACAAATTCCTTAGAAGCAGTTGGCATCGAAGTCTCACTAACATCCGACTCTCATAGGATTATCTCTGTATACTCTCCCCCTTCAGACAGAAACCTTTCTGAACCTCCCCTTCTCCACCCCACGTCCGCTTCGGACAAAACCCTCTGCGCAGATATTCTTGCCCTCCTTAAGAGGAAAAACAGAACCCGCCGCCTGTAGCAAAGACACCGCAATCCCGCACATCGTGCCGAACTTAACGCCCTCCAGCAAGAATTCAAAACTCGTCTTATAGAATTCCGCAGCGCCTCTTTTTACGGATACACCACTCAAGCAGAAACACCCCCCAAAAGCACTTCGAAAGTGATCCGCTCTCTCCGAAACAGAGCTTCCCACCTACCACCACTAAAACAAAATGGCTCCCTGTACACTACAGACGAGGAAAAAGCTGCAATCTTCGCAGACTCTCTCCGTCTCCAGTACTCTCCACTACCCAGCCCTGTGGACTTTACCGATTTGCATGAGCCAACCAAAGCCACCTCTCATAACGTCCCCACTATTTGCGACTTCAAACATACGTCTGCCTGTGAAATCTTTCTCACCGTCCGATCTCTGAAAAAGGGAGAAGCCCCTGGAGTTGACGGAATTGCCAACGGAGTTCTAAAAGTTCTGCTACCAAAACACATAACCGCACTGTGCAACTTCACAAACGCCATCATGCGGCTCCACTACTTCCCTTTGGTATGGAAGGGAGCCACTCTCTCCACAAAAAGGGAAGCCCCTCAGCTGTCCCTCAAGCTGTGCCCTCCGGCACTTCGATTCTGAATGCTCTATAATCTGACGACATTGCCCCTATAAACTCTCCCCAAACCATTCTACAGAGCACAGCGAGAATTAATGGGTTTTTGCTCCTGAAGCAATTTTCTTCTCACGTAAATCCAGAAAACCTCCCTCCATCATCGTAAACAACCGCTCCATCAAATGGACAACTCCGTTACTTACCTAGGCGTTGTCTGCCACATAGCCCTAAATTGGCAGCGCCACATCACCGCTACCCATAACAAGACTATGGTGGCATTCATCGCATTGAAACCTTTCTTCCGAAATAACTGCATCTCCCAACAAACAAAAGTCCGTGCGTTTAACGCAATTATCAGAAACATTTGCTCCTCCGCTATCTCCCTCTTGGGCTGCACCCATCTCCGACGTTTTCAAGTTCTTTAAGGCACTTAGATGGGGATTCTTCGCTAGGCACTCAACTACCAATGGTTCATCAGAAATACCCAAATTCTGAAAGAATCTAGTCTACCTGCTCTCCCCGAGGCTGCAACCAAATCGCAGCAAATCTTAGGGCCTCAGTGTCAGGTCACCCAAACTCTACACTCATCTCAACACATTCCGACTTCGTTCCTAAATCAAACGACAGTTTCAGAAGGCCCTGCCACTTAGCATGAGTGCCCACCCTACTCTTTGAACCATTCCCCTCAAAAAACAGTCCCCTCCCCACTTTTACCTCTCCCCTCCCCAACCTACCCAACAAATTTTCGCTTGGGAGTCACAACCTTCGGGTTGATCTCCCTACTCGAGGAGGGGTTTTAGTCGGTAGGCGCTTCTGCGATTGAAAATGATTATTTTTGAATATTTTGTAGTATTGAACATTTTCACGTTTCCATATTCTTTCCCTCTTCCACTACTATATTTAGGTCATTTCCACACCTCGATGCCATCCAATTTTAAATAAAATTGGAAATTTAATTTAAGTATAAATTGTAATTTTCAAAGCTCTACAACCAAGTTCGCGTTGATAATGTTCGCAATAAAAGTGGCCTAAACACGTGTTCATTATTAAAGTATTTTATGGTACGTTGGGGTCAGTGGATTAATTTTTGAATTAGTTTTTCCCACTACAGGTCACCTTAAATTAATAAAGAAAAGTTAGTTCAAAAATTAATTCAGTAATATATTGAATTAACCCCACGAAATTCAAAGTGTCTCATATAGGGGTGAGTTGCTTTAATATTATAATATATCAATGTTTTCACCAAAATTATAAAATTATTCAGTCATTTTTTGACGTTCATTGTACTGAAGATAAAGTCTGATGAACTCCGCATTATTTACATAACCTATTAACTTCCATAATCATTTTATTATTGTTATTATAATGCGTTTTGTTAAAACAATATGTGTTATATATACAAAGTACGGGTAAAGATGCGGTTTTTATTATTCTTCTTGTCCTGCTATTTTCCTCATCCACAAGATTTCTCTCATGCTTTTCAGGTTATCCATTATATCCGGTTGAGTTTTCCAATTTTTTGTAGAACTTCCTGTATCCCTACATCGCTCAAAAATGTGTTCAAGCGTCTCTGGCTCCTTTTTACATAATGTGCATAATTTCTTTTCTTCTTCTTCCTAACACCTTGACGCTCTATTTTCGCTTCCCGATCTAAATCTTGCAGTTAATTGTAGCTCGTTTTTTCCCTTTACTCCCTCATCTTTCAAATAATGAGGTTTTTCTTCTCCTTCTTTCCATAATATCTTGTATTCTTGAGCGAATTTCAGGTTTCTCATTTTCTCTCTCCTTCCTTGTTTATCAATGTCTTTAGTTAAGTTTTCTAGTTCCTTCCATACACTCCTCTCATTTTCCTATATATAATGTTTGATTGACCATCCTCTCTCCATTAAAAATTTCTTTCTTTCTTTCTTCCATCTCCCCTTGTGGTTTTCTTTTCTTCCTTTTGTAAAATCAAAATATTGTCCTTAACTTTACACATTCTTTTAGAATTATGTTGCCTTCGAAGTATTTCCGCGTAAATTTTATATCCTGAGCTCATAAGAGTTATTCCTCTGTAGTTTACCGTTTTATGTCTATTTCCTTCCTTGAAAATTGGTTTTATTATCCCCATTCTCCGTTCCTCAGGCAGATCTTCATCTCCATTCCATATTTTATGTAGTATTCCTTGCAAGTTCTCTTGTAATTCCCTTCCACCATATATCCAGGTTTCATTTTTGATTTTATCTTCTCCAGCTGCCTTTTTTTTTCAGCTTCCTTATTGCTTATTCTACTTCCTCTAGCTTTATTTCTTGATCTTTATTTTTTTTCTATTTTCTCTTCTTTACCCAGCTGTCTTTTTTCTTCTACTACTTTTCCTCCCATTTGTTTAGCAAAGTGCTCAGTCCATTCAACCATACGTATATTTTTATTTATTCCTTCCTTTTTGTTCTTTGTTTGTTTATTAACTCCCAGAACTTCTTTCCCGTTTTGTCTTTTCTTGCTTCTGACCAGTCTTTCTCCAATGTCAGTCGTTTCTTATCCTCAATTATTTCTTTTTACATTCGCAGTAATCTGTTTTCAGTTCACCTGTTTCTATATATTTTTTCTTTGTCTTCTTTAACTCCAGTTTTGCTACGTGACATTCTTGATCCCACCGTTTCGTTTTCTGGATACTTGTATTAATCCTTATTTTCTTTTTACATATCGCTGCTTTTAGCGTTTCTCTTAGTTCGCTCCAATTTTTTGGCCTTCCTAATTCTTTTAACTTATTGTTGTAATTTAAAATATCCTCCTCTGACCAGCATTCGTGGATGATTGTTTTATATTTAGATCCTTTCTCATGTACCTTGTTCTTTAAAATATTTAATTGCAAGTCTAATCTTTGATGGTCTGACTCATTGTTATCCACCATCTGTATTCTCTCTATCAGATTTTCTTCAGTTTTCCTATTCGTAATTACGTAATCTGTTACTGACCTTCCTTTACTTCCTATGTAACTTAATTCCCTTGTTCATCGCCTCTTACATTTCCATTTAGGATGTACATTGTACATTCCATTATCTGAAACCCAATTCAGTAGTACTTCTCCTTCTTTATTTACAACCTTATCTTTCGAAAGCCTATATTCTTCTATCATTATTTCACCTTTAGCCTTCCCCTTTTCCCTTGCCTTCTTGCTTCAACCAGTAAAATATTGTAATTTATCAATTTGTTTTCTATTAATCCTCTGTCTTTCTCGTCCGCCCAAGTCTCTGTTAAATTTATTACGTCATACTCCAATGGTTTTTCCCATTCGTCCTCTAAGTTTCTGATTCCCGCAACATTCCAAAAGGTTATTTTTAAACATTTTACTTTGTTATTTTCTTTGTATATTTTTTTGTCGACTTTCTTATCTAAGTTGTCTGTTACTTGTCTAACATCATTACCAGCTATTTTTCCTAATAATCCCCTATTATCTAAGTTGAGCGCGTTTCTGTTGGTAATCTGATTCTTATTGTGTATTTTATATTTTAGTTTCTTGGCATAAGTTTTCCTTCCACTTCGTTTCATACCATTCATCTTTCATCTACTTTGAGTTTCTTGTAACGTATTTTAACAACTTTTCGTTTCTGTCTCTCTTCGGACGCTATCTGCTTTATGCTTTGCTGTAAATTCTTCTCATTTTCAGTTAGTTAGTTGTCTATGTATATATTTGTGCCTTTCAATTTACTTTTTACCTGTAAAATTTGTTTTTTATTTTCCCAGTCTTGTAGCTTTATAAAAATAATCTGCCTGTTGTGTTTTTCTAATTTATTTGCAGTTATTATCTTTGGTTCTATTTGTAATTTGATATAAATAATCTGCCTAACGACCTCTTTTATTTTCTCTGTAGTATTTTCTTATATTTTGCAACCCGTTACTACTATATTATTTATTTTTTCATTTTTTTTCTATCTATTCTATTTTTTCTCCTAGTTCTTCGACTTTGCATTTCAAAAAGGTTTTTTTAAATTTCCCATCCAACCCTTTCCTGTTTGCATTCATTTTTTATTATTTTTAGTACATCATTTAATTCTTGATTTTCTTTCCTTAATTCTTTTAGATCAGTTCTTATTTCCCTTATCAGCTTGCATAACTAATCATATTATGCCATTTCCGTTTGAGACCCTTTTTCTTGCTCACACTGTATGGTAACTTGCGTTTCTGAATTAAATGTAAAAAAACAAAAAAAAAAACGATATTCAAAGTGTCTCATATAGGAGTGAGTTGCTTTAATATTATAGTATATCAATGTTATCATCAAAATTATAATTATCATTTGTTGACGTTAATTGTTTTGAAGATAAAGTCTGAATGTACCCCGCATTATTTACATAACCTATTAACTTTCATAATTAACTTGTTTCCAAAGAACATAAAATTTTTCTTTCTTTTTACTGAAAAAATATTTTTTTTTATTTTAAGGCACAAAATATTCTTTTTCCGTCTTTTTATCTTATCTTTAGAAAATCCCGTATGACATGAGTGTAAATTATAAACAGTCATGGACCCGATGGGCAACTTTATCTTAGTTCCTGTAAATTAATTATTCATCGAGACTTCGGTCTTGGTTTTTTTTGTGAATTTCTTCTTTCCTGTCAACTAATGTAAAATTCATACATTTTCCCTCATGTATCCAATGTGCTTATCTATTGATCGTATCTCCTGCTATTTCAATGTAATTACTTCAGCTTTAAAGTATAGTCATTCTTGCTTTTGTTTTAAATATTTGATTAGATTGTTAAGAAACTTTCCCATATTCTCAAGATCACTTGAAGTACGAGAGATGTACTCATACAGGGTATATCCGAAATAAGTGCGGAACTTGCAGGAGGGGATAGGACACTATAAAACAAGAAAATTAAGTAAATATTTTGTATTTGATGTGATGTAATGTAATCAGGCATCGGTAAAGGAATACGACAATGCAACGCCGCAATCAGTTGGTGATTTAGCAGCATCAGTGTTGCTTTTCTTTCGTACTTTTTGTTGTTGTGTTTTTTATTGTTTGTTGGATTAGATTAAGTGTGACTCAAGTATTTAAGATGTTTATGTTTCAAACCAACCTGTTGTAGTTGTTTGTTCTTTTAACGTTTAAACCTTGTATGAGGCAATCGATGTGCAGTTCAATAAACTAATTTAACAATACAACATCAATGATTGGAATAAATCAGTATGTCACTGTAGACATTTCGTTCGACCAATACGTTTAAATGATGCGACTTATTTCACTTTTTGACCCCGGAATGTACTTAAGGATGTACCGTTGCAACTATATGGGCGTTATGTTACATTAATATGATGATGCGCCTCCTCACATTACATCAGTGCCTGACTTTTTTGGCGAGCAGTTTCCAGTTGCACATTGACCGGCGTATACTCTGGATCTAAATTTAAATCAGCTGGACTCCTTTGAATGGAGTTGTACGAAACAGCGTGTGTACTAAATCCCAGTAAACAACCCTAATGATTTGCACGAACGCGTGATGATCGCTGCAAATGAAATACGCCAAATGTCAGTTTTTAGGCGATTTAGAAATAATTTCGGTATTTGTATGTATGTTTAGTAGTGTAGCTGTTAGAACTAAACCTTCCTCCATAAGTAAGCGTTGAGTTAACTTACATGTAGAAATCAGTTAATAATTAATTTTTTCTAATGAGATGATCAGATATTAGCAAACCACCTACAAAAAGAGATAGGTTTTTGTCAAGCACACTTTATTTCTTGGGCTTCTTAATTTTTTTCTTTCCAGATTTAATACTCTTTTATGCCCCGATCATTTTGCCCCAACAGACTATTTAGTATCTTTAAATAATTGCGTCATTGAGCCAAAACAATCGTCAACAAAAGTTCTAATAAAGTTTGTGAAATACTCCCAGAGTATTTTTGTATTACTTCACACTATGAATATTTAATAAACTAACTTATTTTCCTTATGGGTAATAGGAGAAATGAATCTGAAAGACAATTGGAAAAACAAATGTTCCTGTTCGTTACATTGGTAGAGAGCATAGTACTGATCGTAAATATGGGGGATGGGAAGAAAGTAAAGCAAATAATGCAATTAGATAGAAATACACCGAAATACCTACTATAAAAAGAAACGAATACAAAAAACTTGACCATAAAATTTTCGAAAAGAGCATGAAGAAAATGTGTTAAATTTAGAAGAAAATATGATATTAAAAGAATGTATAAATATTAAAAGGTCCTTACACCAAACCACTTCTTGCTGANTTCAAACCCCAGAACTTAAAATCACAAGAGAAAGATGGCAAAATGAAAAAACAAATTTAATGGAAAGATGATGAGGAATTATGCATTACAGAAGGAAACTGGAAAAAGATGGAAGTGTACAGAAAGAGCTGGATAATTTAACTAAAGCCATTGATAAACAGAAAAGTAGAAAAAAATGAGAAACCTAAAATTTGCACAGAAATCCGAGAAAATATGGAAAGAAGAGAAGGAAAAACTACATTATCTGAAAGACGAAAGATCAAAGAGAAAAAACGAATTATTTTAAACAGCACGATTTAGACCGGGAAGTAAGAATAGGATGGCAAGATACCGGGAAGAAGAAGAGAAGAAAATATGAAGCTTGTGTAAATTGAAACCTGCGACGCTCGAACATACCTCTGAGAGATGTGAAATAACAAAAAATGAGGTCAAAAATGGAAAAAAAAAGATTAACTAAACAGGATGAGAGAAATCTTATGCAGGTAGAAAATAGTAGAAAAGTAAAAATAATAAAAATGTTTAGTTTGCCAAATTCATGTATCTATATGTATTGAATACCAAAATGTAAAGGTGTCATATATATATAAAACAGAATGTTTTTAACAAAGCTATCTGTCTACGTATCTATTTACTTTCCAAAAAATAGACCTATAAAATACAGCGCTGTTTTGCTTCGGTTTTTTTATGAGAATCCTTTGAGGAAGCTTCTAGACCGAAGGTGCATGACAGATACTCTTTTTACATTTTTTATTTACATATTTGACTTTTTCCCATTTGCCAGTGATATTCGGCTAACAATTTTACCGTATAGGCCTTGCTTCAGCGTATTTGGATAGTGAAATACAACGGAAAGCTATTTTATGTTTGCACTTGGTAAAAGTTCATGTTGTCTGTTTGAATTGTGTGAGTTGAAATTTGTGCTACATATGTGTTGTTTCGTATAAATTTTATTTTTTAGTAATTTATTTTTAGTGAAGAGCCTTATTAATAATAAGGTTTCTTTCTGCCTCTTTAATCTTACCTAAATATGTATTTATATTTTGTAAATATCTCTCGAGAAATGTTTTAATAAATAAGTAAACTGTCAAAAACTTGAGCCCTTTTGAATATGGATAAACCCTCGAGATTTAAATTAGGCAGTCCAATGAACTGAATATTTTAGAAACTAAACGATGGATTTGTTTTATCCGGATTGTATCTGTCATTGTTTAAGTAAATAACTTTATTACGTATTAGATCAGTATTTAATTAACAAAAAGCTTAATGACAAATTCAGATGTTGACTGAATTAAAGTAGCTAATACCCTTCCTCTTAATTACAATATTGTCTGTCGTAAAACAAATAACGATTTAGAGAACATTTAAAGTTTTAGTACGAAAAACTGTTGGATGTATAATTCTGGAGTAAAAATGAGGAGGTAGGGTGGATGATACTTTTATCAACCTCCTATCAGGTGCAGGCAAGTGAGAGAAAGGTGACACGGAAGAAATGAAAGCAGAAAAACTATCAGTGAAATATTACTGATGGTATACTTAATTAATTTCTCTAACGATGTGCCCCTTCCAATGTCTTGGACGCGCACTGGCAAAATCGTAGGTAGGGAGAAAAAAGCTCATTATACTCTCGACTCCTATTCATTAAACATACTTTTTCATACAGTATCTGCCAAAAGTTTTGCTCAATTATGAATAGTAGTGCGAGTCGAAAACAAGCGTTAAAGCCATTAATATGTCTTCAAATATAAATAAATATCTTGTTGATATTTTCAGTAGTAAATGGTACCAATAACAGCACATTTGAGCAATGCAATTGTAGTGGATAACATGGTCAATCCGTGCAGTACTGAACGGATTATACGCTTCTCACCGGTTAAGAGTTTGGCCGAGAGTTGTCTCCTTTCTTCTCTGGCCTAGTGCGATTCTTTTCTACTTTGCGCCTGTCAAACTGAAGGTCACATAGCTACAGAAACTAAACGAAGTATACAGACAGACAAACCGTCACGGGTCTTTCTTCCAACGTAGGTATTACCGATACCGATAAACTGGTAGCTATCCGGTAGATACATTTGGATTCCAACGACTAACAACGGGTTCTTTCTATCGGGTTGTTACAATATCATCACCAATTTGTAACAATAACAAAAAAAAATGTATTCCACTGAATATTAGCCACAGTAGTCCATTTTTTAAATTTTTAAGTATTGATTAGTTGTACACAGATGAAAATTTTAAAAAGGAAAATGATGTAAAAATTTTACAATCAATCAGACCATGTAGATAGATAAGTACATTCCTTGCAATATTTCTGAAACAGCCAATATGTGGATGGAGACATGCTAAATATGAAATAAGGATCACAGTAGAATAATTTACATTGCAAGCGTCAGAGTGAAACGCTATTTTTAACGTATTATTACAATTTTTAATGAGCTAGCTGTTTTAATAACAAGAGGAAGTTAATCCACGGCTAACTTTTCAAGTACAACTTACAAAACAGAGAATATGCTGAAACTTCGGGAGCTAAAACCACCTCTATTTTAAGAGACAAGAAAAATTTGTTCAAACTAGTATAAATAATCGTTTGATTTCCTTAAGTGTACTCTTATTTTCGAATAATAGAGATCATGAAATAAGAAAGAGAAAAATTTTCTTTCATGACTTAACAAAGTAAGTTTAGTTTGATTGTCCGCAGGTTTACTTATATAAAGCCGTAATCAGTTAATCAGAATTACAAAGTGGAATTCGTTTTTATAAATAAAAACAAGCCAATTTACGGTAACTCAATTATTTTGGTATCAGTTTTTGTAATTATCAGTAACCCACTTTGGTAGACTTATTTTCTCATTTCATCTAAACGGGTATTCGGTAGTCGACTCGCAAATCTAAGCGCACACCAGACTAAAGAAATCTCGAATATTCCATTAGGACACTTTAGTTGAGATATATAAAAATGTCTCACTTAGTGTCAGAACTCAGCTGCACCACTCACACCGATCATTCCAGAACGTTCTCGGTTATTTCCATCTAGTTCTATTTAGAAAATTCTACTTAAAAATAATCTTAGTTATTCGAGAACATTCTAGGTAAGGACCACCTTGGAAATATTCAAGGTTCGTTCTGATAGGTACATTCCCACTTATTCTAAACAGATTGTTGGTGATCGGTAGTCGATCACAAGCCCACATATTAGTTTTCAGATCACTTTAATTCAAATATGAAAATACTTCAAAAGCTTATAAACGTGTCAGTAAGTACCGTAGTGGTTAAATTTCAAATTTAATTTGTTTAAGGGTATGTGGTGAGATTAGTGAACTTCACCGGATAATTCTTATGTTGCTCATTTGTTCTCATTCTCAAATTTTCTCCGTAAATTCTCAGATTTCTCAGGAATCGGTGTTGGTCTTACAGTCTTGGTCTTGTCGAAAAATTTTATTACTTCCAGTGAAATTATGTTTCCATTATCAGTATCTGGAAATATCTAAAAGCACTGGGGGTGACGGCATATTATCAAACCTTATGCCAACGTGGCTTCCGCAGAAAGGCTGTATGAAACTTCTTGACATTTTAAATGTGTGCTTCTGCATTCAGTAGGTAGGTACTTCCCCAAAGTCCTGGCTGGTACTAGAAAAGATAAGACATGACAACGACAACACTTCTTCCATCTACCTCTGTCTACCAACCGATAGACGGTTCCAAATATTAACCGTTATTTATTTTTATTCGATTTTTCAACTTCAACTTCCGCGCCTCCACTGCTGGGTGTCAATTCTGCGAAAAAGCTCAATAATGATTAGAAATGCTAGCAAGCAAAACCCAAAGTCAATTAGTAACCTCTCCTACGTTGCTGTTAATCCGTGTTTGGTCCTGTTGACCTGCTTAAAAAGGAAGCAGATTATTTATTATACCATGTCGTAGGCTTTTATCTTCACGATTTAAGAGTCATGTTGCTTTATTATTCTTCAAGAGACTATTTCAGAGGAGAATGACGAAATGTCAAGAAAAGTAAATCGACAATGTAGTAGTCAACTGCTATTCATCTTGCTTTTAATATTAAGAACAACAAGCTGCTTGAAAAGGTGTTCGAACAAAACGTATTTATTGGATAGAGCTTTTTATCACCTTAGAGATTGAATAAACGTTTGAAGGTGTAAACCAGTGTAGGTAAGAAAGTAAGCATTCAATTAATTATATGGTTTAGACAAATTATCATATAATTATCGAATAAAGTATTTAAGGCTTGTATGACGAATAGTGGTCACTGTGTTGATATTGATCTTTCGGGTTTTATGTTTCTTTAGGGCAGACTTGGACTAAAATAAATTTTGTAAAGCTCACAAAACGTCGAAATAAAATAAGATTTATACGATTGAAACTCGAAAAGTCAATAGTAACGTCGATATAAAATAATATTATACGTGTGAAATCCGAAAAATCAATAGCACCAAACCAAAATGCATCATCATCATCATAAGGTCGTCAGTCCTAAGACTGGTTGGACACGCAGCTCCACTCCTCCCTATCCTGAGCTGATCTTCGCATTTCCTTAAAACCAGAACATCCCACATCCTTAACAATTAGCGAACGGTAATCTAATGTAGCTCTACCTCTACTCTCATAACTCCTGTTTCTGCCTTTAATATGTCTCTAACTAAATCTTCGTGCCAGAGAAAGTGTCCTAACAACCTATCACGCATATTTTTTATTAACTTCTATAGAGTCCTTTGTTCTCCTATTCTTTCTAATACATCTTTATTTCTAACCTTTTCTATCCACGGTATCCTCATCATTCGCCGGTGACACTACATTTCAAGCGCTTCTAACCTTTTCTTTTCCGTCGCGCCCACCGTCCATGTTTCGCATTCGTACAGCGCCGCGCTCCAAACAAACACTTCTTACAATCTTTTTCGAATTTCTAAGTTAATCATTCACGAGCATAGAAATGACTTCTTTTTATTGAAGGCAAGCCGACCTTGCACTATCCTCTGCCTTATATCCCTAGGTACTACTCCTTCCGTTCTTACTTATATAACTTCCTAGATACCTTAAATCAACAGCTTCAATTAATCTTTCGTCTCTTATCTTTACATTCGCAATTTCGCTACTTTCTCTTCCCTTGCATACCAGTATCATACAATACTGTTTTGTCAATACCACTTCCATTTTATTTAAAACTATCTCTAACTCCTCCTTGCTAGATGCTAATACTGCTATATCATCTCCAAATCTAAGCGTACTAATCTTTTGCCCCTCTATATCTATTCGTACGGTTGTACTGTCTTTAATGATGTTGATCGCGTCTTCGATGTATAGATTAAAAAGTAGCGGTGACAGTGTACATCCTTGTCTGACTCCCTTCCTAATATTTACTTCTCTACGTTGCTGCTTCAGCTCTATAACTGCCTGTTGTTCTTTATACAAACTAAGTATCACTCTTATATCTCCGTAACTCATCCCTATATTTTTAAGTATGTTTAACGTTTTGTCCCATTCAGCATTGCCAAACGCTGCATACGTATTACTTATTCCACTTGTAGAACAGTGGTAGAACGCTAAATGCACAAAAGTCGCTTTTATAGGAACTGACATAAAACTCGATGAACAAGCAAACTTAACACGCAAACGTAAATAATTAGGAATACAACATTCTCTTGATTTATTTCTATTGGATTAAATAAGGGTCGTCTTGAAATTTATGGATCCGCTGCCGTTGGTTGTTTGCTAATTAGAATTTTGTTTCCGTGTTATTGTGCTATTTATGTGCTGCCTTTAAGTTAATTACTTCTAAGTTTTAGCCCGGGAGTTTATTACGCTGCCTTATTTTAGTTACAAAGCAATACTTAACAAAGCCAACCTTCAACGCGCTTAGCTGAATTACTTCTTTTTAAATAATAAATAGTAAAAAGAACAGTAAATAAGTTTCTACTGTATATTAACGACTAGACTATTTTTATGAAATATTTGTTGTTTATCTACACTTTTTTCCTTTTATATAAAACTAAGTAGTTGCGCAGGAAACACCTATACATTATTGTAAATATTTGCTACCATTTTACATGCAGGCATACTTTTGCTGCTCCATAAGTGTATATGTTACCGGAAATGTATGAAATCTAGGAATTATATACAATTCCTAGGAAATGTATACATTTTCTAGGAATTGTATGAAATTCCGATATTGTACCAGGAAATGTATAAAACTAATATTTTCTGTGAATAAAATGAATAAAACATATTCGGAATGTGAGAATCAGAGTTATCTGTGTTTAAGCGGTTCTAGTGCGATCGCCTGATATTTATGCATTGGTGACGTTATTGTTTGGTTAGGTTAGGTTTGGAGATGTATCTGCATTAGTGACGTTATTGTATGGTTATTAAGTAGATTTATGACATTAAAGAAACTCCAGTCTGTCATAAATTTCCCTAAATTATGGCCTTTTTTTGCAAACTTTGAAGCGTCTACTGTCTATGGGAAATATCTGGCAGTGTTGATTATTAATTTTTAAGAATATTCTGTGAAGCATTAGGTAAAAATTAACACACTTCAAGAAAAGCGAGTAATGTTTTTAGCACCTGATCCATCCATTTTATTACTCAGAAAATTTGGAATAATAGTTTTTATTATTGCATTATCAATGTTACACGCCGTTGCGTTGTTATGCTCATCCCTAGAAACAGCCTGCTGCTCGCTCCGTAATGTACGACTTCGACTTCCTTAAACAAAGCTAATCAAGGTAAATATTTTTTTCGAATGAAGGTTTTCACGGCCGGCGTTGAATCTAGATACATTTCCGGGCTATGTTGCCGTGGTCCAACTTGGTTTGAAGTAGATCTGACATCTTCAGTGCGAGTGCGCACTTGTCGTTAATATTTCTACTAGAAAACTCCGACCTCGCCATTGAAGCACAGCAGAAGATGAAACATACTTCAAACGTTAGACCACGGCAACTCAGCCGGAAAAGGTCCCTAGATTGAAGAGTTTTATTATTTTTTTTTCTCTAATATTTTCTAATTTCATTTTTCTAATTAAAATCTTGTTCATTTTCACAAGGTCAACTCGCTCGAAGAAATATGACTACGCTACGAGTGTCATATAACACTGGTGGTCGGTTGTTTAGCCTCCGACATTGGACGTCCTACCTTTCAGTTATATATCTAGTCGCTTTCTTCTTTCATGGACGAGAGAATAAATGCTATATAAAACTACAGATGTAATAAACAAAACGTAAGTAAATATATACCATACGATATTAATTTAAAGAGTATTATTTTCGGATTGAAGGACCTTATGATGCTGATAATAATACAATAATTGCTTTCAATTGATGTTTACTTATAACTGATTTGAACTTTTGCTCGTTTTCTTTCCCTATTAATTTTATATCGTGCTGAATGCTGCTTTTTACGATTTTTCTTTATAAATGTCGTTTTTGCAAATAAAACAAGAAATGACTCGACGAGTAACATTCAAGAAAAGTGCTTTTTTATGTGAAAAAAATGGATCTAAAGAGGATATGGTATTTTATTATCTCACAGATGTCGCATACAAAGATTCACTGCTAACATAACAACTTTTATAAGACTCTTATGTGATTATATAACTTCGAAAACAGCTCAATTTATTAATGTATTTATTGGGATTGATAATTATGTCTTTACTCCTAATGTTATATAATATTATAGGTGACTTAATATTTGAAAAAAGGGAAAAATAATTTTTATCTTCTTCGTTTTGTTTTACATTACATGTTTTTGAATCCTATACGCGGTGCAGCGTCATTGCTCTGACAAATATGCAGTTCAGTGGTGCGTAGTAAACAGAATAGTTAAAATATATATTAATAAACACAAAGTTTAGGTTTCTGCACCACTTCTTATTCTGTAAACATTACTGTGTCAGTATATAATAATGTTTTCTTAGGATGTAACAAATAATGCAAATCGCCCCTTATCTCTACTGTTAATTTGCAACTATTTGTAACTACGCTTGATATAAAAAGTTTATTCTTACACACTAAAATATATACAGGAAACAGAAATAGGAATAAAACTATATACAAAGAAAAAGTATGTACAAGAAGTAAGTGTTAGGTGCACAAATAAAATACATAAAACAAGAATTGGGCCGGCTACTTTACTCAAGACTTCCTCTTCCTTGCCGCGGGTAGGTGGAATATCGGAGTTTAGTAAGGTGTGTAGGATCTCTCTCTTCCTTGCCACGGGTGGGTGGAATGTCCGAGTTGAGTAAATGCGTATGATCTCCCTCTTTCTTGCCGCGGGTGGATGGAATGTCAGAGATTAGTAAGGTGTGTAGGATCTCTCTCTTCCTTGCCGCGGGTGGGTGGAATAACAGAAACGAGTAAGGTGTGTAGGATCTCTCTCTTCCTTGCCGCGGGTGGGTGGAATATCAGAGATGAGTAAGGTGTGTAGGATCTCTCTCTTCCTTGCCGCGGGTGGGTGGAATAACAGAAACGAGTAAGGTGTGTAGGATCTTTCTCTTCCTTGCCGTGGGTGGGTGGAATGTCAGAGATGAGTAAGGTGTGCAGGATCTCTCCCTTCCTTGCCGCGGGTGGGTGGAATGTCAGAGATGAGTAAGGTGTGTAGGATCTCTCTCTTCCTTGCCGCGGGTGGGTGGAATGTCAGAGATGAGTAAGGTGTGTAGGATCTTTCTCTTCCTTGCCGTGGGTGGGTGGAATGTCAGAGATGAGTAAGGTGTGCAGGATCTCTCCCTTCCTTGCCGCGGGTGGGTGGAATGTCAGAGATGAGTAAGGTGTGTAGGATCTCTCTCTTCCTTGCCGCGGGTGGGTGGAATGTCAGAGATGAGTAAGGTGTGTAGGATCTCTCTCTTCCTTGCCGCGGGTGGGTGGAATATCAGAGATGAGTAAGGTGTGTAGGATCTCTCCTTTCCTTGCTGCGGGTGGGTGGAATGTCAGAGATGCTGGTACTTTTTTTTGTTTAGATTATTCTCGAGGAGGGGAAATCTTCAAAAAACACCCCCTGAAGGGAGCTAGTGTCGGATTTTTACCGACTAAAACACTTTCTCGAGTGGGGAGATAAACCCTGAGGGTTGCTCATCCCCGGGAAGAAAAAGGAAGTTTTCGATTGGGAAGAGGATTGAGATGGGAAAATAGTTAAGTGAATGGGAGGGGGAGAAGGGAGCATTGGGTACGGAAACCGTCGATATAGCTGGTCCACCTCTGAAGTTATGGATGGGCACTCAAGCTAAAAGCGAAGCTAGGACTAAGCGAAAGGGAGTGGCTCATTGTAGAAGGCGACAGGGCCTTAGGAAACGGTTGTTTGGATTCGGTGCAAAGTTGGAGAGTTTCGAAATGGTGGCGTTTGCGTGGCCTGGCACTGAGGGCCGGAGATTTGCCGCGAATTAGATTGCAGCCTCAAGGAGAGGAGATAAGAATTTGGGTGTTTCTGACGAACCAGGGGTAATTTAGTGGGGAGCGAAAGGTTCGCATGTAGGTGCCTTGCAGAAGTTCCAGGCGGTGGGGAAGGGCGCAGCCCCCGACGGAAATAGCATAGGAGAAAATACTGCTGATGATTGCGTTGAACGCACGGATTTTCGTATGTTGGGAGATGGAGTTGTTTCGGATGAAAGGCTTGAGTGCGATGAATACACCCATAGCCTTGTTACGGGTGGCTATGATGTGGTGCCGCCAGTTTAGGATCCTGTCGAGGAGGACGCCTAGGTAAGAGAAATAGATAAAAATTAGTAAGAAAAGGAACTACAACCAAATAAGGAATAGGAAGGTTAGAAATACAAAAAAATGAATTAAAAGAAGGTAAATTGGTAATGTGGTTGTGTACAAGTTCGATTGTAGCACAGATGTAGGCCAGGTAGGCGGCTAGGAAATTAGGCTTGTTGTGCAGCAATTCCGAGAATAAATTTTGAGAATTGAGTAAGTAGGCTGCTTACAACACGCCACTGGTCTTAGCAAAACAGTTATCACTCAACCCAGAGGCTAATCGTCCCCGCCCCGATTTGCCACTGCGCATCCAAAGATTTATGGTCTTTTGCGCTACTTAAACGCTGATCACTGTACTATAGATGAAGGGTATGCCGAGTAGTATATTTCTTCTCTGCTAGCGCAGTCAATAGACCAACTGTGGTGGCTGTGATTGCAGAACCAAGTTCGTAGTGATGTTATTCCATATCGACATTTATTTATTAGGGGGTGCGCAGTAAATCTGGATCGCGGAATTTTAGTGGCGGATGAGTAACTGCACAATTAGCCAAAAAACAATTTTTTTCGGTAAATAACCCGAGATAGGAGAACCATAGCAGAAAATTGCACTGAATTATTTTTGTTCCTTGTTTAATTTGTTTATTTAAAAATAGGAAAAAACTATTTAAAAACCCGTCTACATTTCAGTACACCAAAAAGCAATGAAAAAATTGTTTTTCTTGCATTGAAAATTGAAAATATAGATTTAGATGGTAGATATATACTTAACTAACACGCAAAATTTTGTCAAAATCGATAAAGCTGTTTCTGCACAATTCAATTTACAATTAAAAAAATTTCAACTTTCTTATGACACTGCTACTTATTGCCGTGAAAGCACGACCGGTATTTTCTGAATAAAAAAAAGTTTTTGCCGTACATATGGATTGGGTTACTAATATTCGTGTTATGGGTATGATTTTAGATAGGGAACTGCAGTTTAGTAATCACAAAGACTTTGTTACAAACGTAGATAATGAATTAATTGGCTTTATATTTCACTCCTCTAGTTCAGGAATGGCGAACCAATGGCACGCGTGCCACAAGTGGCACGTTTGAAAATTTTGATGGCACGCACAAAAATAAAATTATTTTTTGTTTATAAGTTATCTTTTTTGATAGAAATGAAATAAGAATTATTAATCTACACTTAATTTATAATTTATGATATACATTTGTAGTACTGAATACCTATCCTAGTATGTTAACTAGAACCGTCAAATTATACATTTTATTATTAAAATATCACAGGAATTCTCTTGAAGTATATAAAGATGCTCATTAGATATTTTTTGCGTATTCAGTTTCGCTTTCTGATGTTATTGCATTAATGACAGGCTCTGCTCGCTTGGTAATTTTTGTTCGTTATTTTGTTCAAAACAATGTTAAAGAAGAGTTAATAAGTTTATCAACATTAACAACAACAACAAAAGGATTAGACATTTGTAATGCAGTTATAGATGCATAGGGAAAAAGGGAAATATGTCCTTCTAAAATTGTTTCAGTTACAACTGACGGTGCCCGCAGCTTAACTGGACGGGAAAATGGATTTATAAATTTATTTACAAAACGCATTGGGAACACAATTCTTGATTTTCAT
Source organism: Agrilus planipennis (assembly GCF_000699045.2). Taxonomy (NCBI): domain Eukaryota; kingdom Metazoa; phylum Arthropoda; class Insecta; order Coleoptera; family Buprestidae; genus Agrilus; species Agrilus planipennis. Next base: position 981,926 of record NW_020442412.1, read on the forward strand.
TGCATTATTCACCAACAAGCGTTATGTGCTAAAACAGGTTTAAAGATGTTTGATGATATTTTGAGTTTTGTAACAAAGTTAGTCAACTTTATATCAGCATGAGCACTAAATAAAAGAAAATTTCAAGAATTGTTAAACGAAGTAACCCGTCGTACAATAGCTTACTTTTATACAATAATGTACGCTGGTTAAGCCGCGGAAATGTTCTGCAAAGACTTGTAGATTGTTTGGAGGAAATAAGATTATTTCTAAATAATGAGAACATTATTGACCAATACAATCAATTATTGGATGTAGAATGGCTAGCAAAGTTATATTTTTTCACTGATTTATGCTCTCACTTAAATGAATTAAATATAAAACTACAAGGTGTTAATAAAACAGTCATTATAATGTTTGACTTAGTCAAAGCGTTCGAAGTCAAGTTACAGATTTTCAATCCTGATATTCTTTCAAATTCATATAAGTAAATATTTTCCGAATACAAAAATTTTTTTTTT